>NC_063371.1:16470429-16471351 GCF_021869965.1 Rhincodon typus | reverse complement strand
ACACACACACACACACACACACACACACACACACACAATCACAGACATACAAGTACAAATCCAAATGAACCCCCTTGTGTCCCAGAAAATGAAGTGGTAACATTTCTGTGAATGGTCACTTGACTATGTCTCTCTCTCTCTCTCTCATTGTCTCTCTTTCTCTTTCCACAGATGCTGCCAGACCTGGTGAGTTCTCTCCGTCAATTTCTCTCCTCGTTTCAGATTTCCAGTATCCACAGTTCCCATTTTCTGGAAAATCACTTTTCTGGCTCCCTCGAGTGACAGACTGCCCCCTTCCCTACCTGTGAGGACACGGGGTGACTTAGAGATTGGCGGTCCGATGTCCTCACAGTTGTTGGCTAACACTGTGCAAAAGGCACTGATTGGTGATGGGCAGAAGTGGGTGAAGGGGCAAGTCTTCACGACTAAGTGAAAGGGACGGGCGAGGGCTTGGGTAAGACTGATGGTAAGTTGGCTCGTAGTGTTGCCCAACTTCCCATATCCGACAGGCGTCCGCCATGCCCCCTTGCCACTGCCATTGTCAGACTAGACGAGCGACACATCGCATTGCCATGCCAAACATGCCACTATTTCATGCATTTTCAAGGAGAGGGTATAAACGGAAAAGAAGACATCAGCTTGTGATGGATCTCAGATTCGAGAACCAAGCCATACATCGAATAGGGGAAACCCAGACATTCGGCCCTCTCCCGATCCTTTCCGATCTTTCAGTTGGACCCTCATCAATCTCACTCAGCATCCTGACTCTCCGTGGCCTCAACTGGAGAGATGCGACGGGCTCCAATATAGGGAGATAGCAGGAACTGTCGATGCTGGAGAATCTGAGATAACAAGGTGTAGAGCTGGATGAACACAGCAGGCCAAGCATCATCAGAGGAGCAGGAAAGCTGACGTTTCGGGT
>NC_063371.1:16370514-16470029 GCF_021869965.1 Rhincodon typus | reverse complement strand
GCTCCTCTGATGCTGCTTGGCCTGCTGTGTTCATCCAGCTCGACACAGTGTTATTTCAGATTCTCCAGCATCGGCAGTTCCTACTATCTCAGTCAGAATTCAAATTTAGTTTACAACATACATCACTTGGGTGTAGCTAAAATTAAAGATGTGCTGGTTTGATTGATGAGCTGTGTTGAGTATAGCCCTGAGTCTGTTAAAGTAGTAAATAGACAATATTCGGCAAGTTTGAAGATGTTTTGAATGATTGGTTTGATAGATTTGATTTCTGGGTGTGTTGATATAGTAACAGGCCATATTAGACAAGGCAGGAGAGTGATAGAAGATAAACAGATTGAGCATGAGTGAAGTGTATATATAACTTTTAGAATTGGAATATAAACGGTTAATTCATTCTTTTTCCGATTGTGGACAGGTTGTTGGCCGAGCAATCCAAAGGCTTGGATTAATGATCTAAAACATATGAATTCAAATTCCATTATTCAGTTGGGGTTAAAATCTTGAAGGCATATCAACAGCTTTTCAGGACATCTGGAGAAGAGCAACAAATACTAGCATTTACAGCAGTGTACATAATCTAAAAATGAAAACAAAGGCACAAATGACAGCAAACATTTGGACAAGTAGAAAATACTGACTTCATTCAGCATCATAACTTCTCCAAAGGTGTCAAGAAGAGGATTCCCTACCCAGAGATCTTTTTTTCAAGTAGATGTTAACATAACAAGACAGTGGCAATGTACTGTGAATGCAGGAGATCTAAAATGAACACAAAAAGAGCTGAAAAGGCTAGGCAGGTCTGGAAGCATCTGTGGAGAGGGAACCAGAGTTAATGTTTCAAATCCAATGTGACTCTTCTTCAGAACAGTTCCAAAGAATATTGTACACAAAATGTTTACTCTGTTTCTCTCTCCATAGATGCTACAAGAATTGCTGAATTTCTTTAAAACTTTGTTTTATTATTGATATCATTAGTCCAGCTCATATAATATCTGCTGATACTTTCTGTGAACTTGTTACAGATATTGTCTGTAATTCATCTGTGAAACATTATTTCTACTTAATCTATCAACAAAACAGCAGATATCATTTGCACCACATTGTGCTGTTAAATTATTTAGTCTTATAAACTTACTATCACAGAATTTTAGTTGTGTATGATTGAACATATATGAGATAGTCAAAGGTAACATAACTATTGGGTTTATATTTTGATTGGTAAGCGGGAAACAGTACATATGTTTTTAACTGTTACAGAGATAGTAGGAACTGCTGATGCTGGAGAAGGGTCTCGACCCAAAACGTCAGCTTTCCTGCTCCTTTGATGCTGCTTGGCCTGCTGTGTTCATCCAGCTCTACACCTTGTTATCTCCAATATAGGGAGACAGTTTCAGATCAGGGGATAGCCCACCACAATCGGAGTCCAGTTTTCAAAACCAATATTTAAAATTCAGTCAACTTGGAGAAATTCGATGAGGACTGGGGATTCGGAGGTGATATATTGGGCAACCAATGCTCCAACAACACGGGATCAAATGTTAACCTGGCACTTGGAAAGTAGTATGAAAATGACTCAGAAATCTAGAATATGAACTGAATTTCAGTCACGATGCACTGTTGCACTTATCATCGATTCGTGTCAAACTCAATCAGGTTCAATCTGTTCCTTTAGGAAAGGAAATCAATTGTCGTTATCTGGTCTGGCCGATACATGACTTCAGATTCTCCACTCTGAGAGATCGAGGGATGGTTCTTTAATTCCACTGACGTGTAATCTGACCAAATGGTGGACATAACCAAAGAGGCAAACAGTACCACAGAGTTCAACATCACAGGAAAAGACCCTTCAATCCATCAAGCCCGCGCCGGTCAGAAAAAAAACAACTCACTCGACTAAAACCCATTTTGAAGCACTTGACCCATAGCTTTAGCATCATCAGTGCTGATCTGAATCCTTCTCAATCTGATGAGTGTTTCTCCCTTTCCCACAGTTACATGCAGTGAGCTCCAGATTCCCCACCAGTCTATGGGTGAAAACACTTTTTCTTATGTCTTACGGTTCCCCAAGGTAGGCTGATGGAGAAAGTGAAGTCGCATGGGGTCCAGGGTGTACTAGCTCGATGGATAGAGAACTGGCTGGGCAACAGGAGACAGAGAGTTGTAGTGGAAGGGAGTTTCTCAAAATGGAGAACTGTGACCAGTGGTGTTCCACAGGGATCCGTGATGGCACCACTGTTGTTTGTGATATACATAAATGATCTGGAGGAAGGTATAGATGGTCTGATTAGCAAGTTTGCAGATGACACTAAGATCGGTGGAGTAGCAGGTAGTGAAGGGGACTGTCGGAGAATGCAGCAGAATATAGATAGATTGGAGACTTGGGCAGAGAAATGGCAGATGGAGTTCAATCCAGGCAAATGCGACGTGATGCATTTTGGAAGATCCAATTCGAGAGCGAACTATACGGTAAATGGAAAAGCCCTGGGGAAAATTGATGCACAGAGAGATCTGGGTGTTCAGGTCCATTGTATCCTGAAAGTGGCAATGCAGGTGGATAGAGTGGTCAAGAAGGCATATGGTATGCTTTCATTCATCGGACGGGGTATTGAGTACAAGAGTTGGCAGGTCATGTTACCGTTGTATAGGAGTATGGTTTGAACACATTTGGAATACTGCGTACAGTTCTGGTCGCCACATTGCCAAAAGGATGTGAATGCTTTGGAGATGGTGCAGAGGAGGTTCACCAGGATGTTGCCTGGTATGGAGGGCGCGAGCTATGAAGAGAGGTTGAATAGATTAGGATTATTTACATTAGAAAGATGGAGGTTGAGGGGGGACCTGATTGAGGTCTACAAAATCATGAGAGATATAGACAGGGCGCATAGCAAGAAGCTTTTTCCCAGAGTGGGGGACTCAATTACTAGGGGTCACGATTTCGAGGTGAGAGGGGAAAAGTTTAAGGGAGATATGCATGGAAAGTTCTTTACGCAGAGGGTGGTGGGTGCCTGGAACTTGTTGCCAGTGGAGGTGTTAAGGCGGGCACGATAGCGTCATTTAAGATGCATCTAGACAGATACATGACTGGGCAGGGAGCAGAGGGATAGAAATCCTTGGAAAATAGGCGACAGGTTTAGATAGAGGATCTGGATCAGTGCAGGCTTGGAGGGCCGAAGGACCTGTTCCTGTGCTGTAATTTTCTTTGTTCTTTGTTCTTTCTTCTTTGTCTCCCTCTAAAGCTCCTGCCGCTTCCCTTAAACCTATGACACACCCGCCTGCACACCCAACCCGTTCATTGATCACTCCACCAAAGGGAAAAGATCCTTCCTGTCTTCTCTATCGATAGCCCTCATCATTTTACCAATCTTAATCATGTCCCCTCTTTCAATTTCCTCTGCCCTTAGCTAAACAACACCCAGTCTGTCCAAATCTCTCGTCAATAACTCAAACTCTCCAGATCCCAGAAGGCAACATCTTGGTAAATCTCCCCCTCCACGCTCTCCCAGTGCTATCACATCCGTCATAATATGGGAATTCCAGAACTGCACACAGTGCTCTCGCTCTGTGGCCTAACCAGCATTGTATGCAGTTCCCAGCCACACACCCCTGCCTTAAACCCTGCGCCTCCGTTCATAAAGGCAAGTAACCCATGAAGTTCTGAATCACTTTTTTCCCCCTGTCCTGCTACCTTAAGAGAACGGAGTACATGCACACCAAGGTCCCTCTCATCCTTGTTTGTTTTTTTTTTTTTTCAGAAGCCTACCATCCATCATGTGTATACTCTAACCTTGTTTCAATTGGCACCGCTCTTCTTTTGCCCGGGGTAGAGGGGCATCTGCCACAGCTCTTCTGCCAACTGTGTGCAAAGGAATAGTGTCAGATGCAGATGGGACTCCAAAAAGCTTAATATGTAACCTGCGAGAAATACTCATTTGGTGTCTGCTCCATCACTGTCTGTTCTCCAAAGCGCACACTCAAAACTCAAACCCTATCTTCCACGTGATTAAAGAGACACTGAAACATCTTCAGTAACAGAGTCAAACACAGCAATTAAAATGTAAAGTTTACAAACGCCACTCAGATTGCAAGGCTCCCATCAGTTCCTCAATTCAGACATGCAACTATGCATTGGTTTTATAGTCTTGATCACAAATATCCCTTTGTAAAGACTTACAGCCCTCTCCTCTCAGTTTTGCCTCAGTGCATGTTTTGAACGTTTTGAATAGTATGGAATTCACATTTTCTGTGGGACGGGTATCTCACAGTTTACCCTCTCGAGCGATTTGGAAAATATTGATCAAATAGACCTCCTGGATTTTACCACCTTGGAATCATTGGCATGTGTTATCAGGTGCAGAGGGGGCTGGCTGCATAATGAGCTAAGGACTGGCAGACTAAGTTCAATGCAGATAAATGTGATGTGTTGTGTTGTGGGAAGACAAACCAGAGGACGGCCAACGCAGTTAATGACAAGGCCCTGCGGACTGCTGTCCAACATAGAGGCCTAAGGATGCAGTACATCTTTACTTGAAGTTGGTGTGACAGGCAAACAAAGCTGTGAAGAAGGCATTTCGTAGGCTTGTTTTCATTGATCGGAGCATTGTGGAAAATTAATTGGGATGTCATGTTGTGGCTGTACAAGAGATTAGTGAGGCCACATTTAGAGTACTACATGCAATGTGGTCACCCTGCTATGGGAAGGATGTCAATAAGGTGGAAATAGTGGAAAGATTTACAAGGATTTTGCCGAGACTGCAGGGTGTGAGTTATAAGGAGAGGCTGAATAGGCTGGCACTTTATTCCCCGTAGCATCGGAGCTGAGGTGTGACCTTACAGAGGTTTATAAAATCATGAGAGGCATAGATAAGGTGAATAGCCAAGGTCTATTGCCTGGTGTAGGGGAGTTAAAAACTAGAGAGCATGGGTTTAAGGTGAGAGGAGAACGATTTATAAGGGACCTGAAAGGTATCCTTTTCATGCGGAGGGTGGTGCATGTTTGGAATTATCTGCAAGAGGAGTTGGAGGCTGCTACAACTACAATATTCAAAAAGCATCAGGATGGGTAAGTAAATGAAAAATTTAGCGGGATACGGGCCAAAGGCAGTCAAATGGAGACTAGTTTAGTTTGGATAACCTGGTCGACATGGACGAATTTGCCGAAAGGATCTGTGAACGTGTTGTATCATTCTATAACATTATGACAGGGCAGTAAATATAGGATACACATTCTTTATTACTGGGGCGCAGCCTCAGTCATGGTGGCAAAGTATTATAAACTACAAGCGACACTCAGCCAAAAGGTTGACTCTGCTCTCTCTCTCCGCAGATGCTGAGTTTCTCCAGCAATTTCTGGCTTTGTTTCAGATTTCCTGTATTCCTTGTCGAGAACCTGAACTAAAACACGCGCCACAGTTGAGGACATGGAATTCGTACCCACGTCTCTACAAGCTGCGACCCTGGATTACAAGGGACGTGAGCTCCTGCATCAGCCCATGCCACTAACACAAGGCGGGGTGCTACCTTATGGACGACAGAGGTGCTGAGCGGCGCAGAGTGAATTTACTGTGATAGCAGTTTATAAAGGGTGCCATCCATTCCCACAATGATCCGGACACACTCCAGATTCTGGTTCTCCAGGAACTTGTCAAACATGGCAGTCAATCCTGCGCCACAGATTTGCAATACCATACGGCACACCTCCTTCATAGTGATGCCGTCGTATCTCGTACACTGCAGCTCCAACTTTTCCAGGATATATCGGGCCTGCAGCAGCACCAAGTGATCGCTGAAACAGAGCAGATAGGGGATTATTATACTCAGCCACATGACCATTAACCACATTTCAAATAAATATCAGCATTTGACAATATCCTGGGAAATGCCATTGTCATTTACAGATATTGCAATTGGAGACAGGGATCCAGAGAATCGTCGTTTTCACAATATGCACTTATTATGTGCTCTCGAGTTATGTTCTAAAGAATTTACTTTTTCTGCATCTAGAAGATACTGTATAGTGTAGATTTTGGCTACACAAGGTCACACCACCCTCAGAGAAACTGGATTTGATATTTCTCGAAAGTAGAATTCATGCAGTTACTGCTTTTGTCCTATAAACTTGTTACATGTGCAACCGGAGAAAGATTTTGTTGTAATTTTCTTTCATCCGATTCCATCGTCTGCCACTGGAGGTCTCAAAGGCTCAGCGAGGAAGAATGTCTATCTGACGCAAGACCTGGTCACAATCTTACAGGATCACCAGCAATGCGACAGCGAGTCTGAAAGCCAAAGGTCTGTGTGAAAGGCACTTAAATCCACCATTCCACTTCGACTCATTCCACAGAATTTGCTCCTTTATTTTTGTTTGCCGTCCAACAAGTTTCAACCGAGAAGTGAGTCTTGCACATTCAATTTGTGCAAGTGTTGTGTGTGTGTGTGTGTGTGTGTGTGTTGGGATTTAACGGGGGCATGTGTAATTTCCATAATAGTAATTGATAATCTATTTTGGCATTCGCTAAAAGGTAATACTTGTTGACAAAAAAAATCTTTCCAATGTGTTTATTAATGAAACGTGGCATGAATTTGTTTTTTTTATATGAGAGACTGTAGTCACGTTAACAGCCCTCATGACGAAATTTGCAATTTATACATTGATGATGATCCGTGGAATAGTTTATTTAGATCAGCAGTGCACTCTACTCATCAGGGCAATGACACAAATGACCACAAACTGAACTGAACCAGCACAAATAAATAAAATGGCCACAAGAGCATGTCAGAGGCTGGGAACACTGCAGTGGCTCACCTCCTGACTCCACAAAACGTGTCTACCATCGGCACCGAGCAAGTCAGGAGTATGATCGAATACTAACCACTTGTCCTGGGTGTGGCCAGCGCCAACAACACTCAATAAGATCGATATCAACGATGACATAGCAGCCCCCGCTTAATTTGCACAATATCCACAAGCATCCATTCCCTCCACCACCATCATTTAGTACCATCAGTGTGTACCATCTATAAGTTACACTGCATCAACTCAACAAGGCTCTTAGATAGCAAATTTCATACCGAAGATCACGTCCATCTAGAAGGACAAGGGCAGTGGATAGATGGGAACAGAAGCTCCTACAACTTCCCCTCTGAGCCACTTACCATACTGACTTGGAAATATTTCGATCGTTCTTTAAGTGTCACTGAGTCAAAATCCTGGAACACCCTTACGGCACTGTGTGTGTTTCCCTACACCACATGTACTGCAGTGGTTCTAGATGGCAGCTCACCGCAACATTCTCAAGGGGCCAATTCGGGGACAAAGAAAAAAATGCTGGAACCAGCCCAAGTACCCTCAGTGGGAGCAAAACAGCTGTAACTGTCGCTTGCAGGAGCTTGTTCTGAGCACATTGGCTTCTACACTTCTTGCATGACAAGCAATATCAAGACAAAAAAGAGTTGCTCATGACATTACAATGGTCTCTGTCCCCTGTCTAAATTTGGGTTTGATTCTATGTTGCCAATTGATAACTCCAACCTGATAGGACATTAGTGAGCAGAGAGTGGGCCAAACAAATTGAAGATCCATTCAGCACTAGGCCGCATGAACACAAGTGTGTCAATGCTAGTCACAAAACTGGAAAAAAGGACCTTTGATTACTCACATTATTCACATCTGAGGGAAAACGCTCCCTCAGACTGTGCTCTGAACAACAATGCTGGCTGAACGTGATTTGAAACAAATGAATACGGTTCGCTGTCCTCTCTGATGTATTTACTTGTCTGCTGGAAGGATTATGATATTCTTGACTTTCTTGAGTTTATCTCGTCTTTTCTGGCTGATGGGTTCAGGTTGTCCCCTGTGTTCCTTCTCTGTAGTGAAGGGTTTATCGTTTGTTACATGGCTTGTTGTGTTTTGTCCGTGAGTCTGTTGTATTTTAATACTGTCTCCAGGGTGGCCATGAATACTATTCTGTTGGTATCTTTGCAGTTATACTTCAATCAGCGTATTAGGACAGCTATCCCAGTTTCTGTGAGTCGTCCTCTGGTTAGGTTTCATCCTTGTACATGGTTTACTGTTGTCCTTGTCTTTGTGCTGGATCAGTTTAGTGAGCTTCTACTGGTGTTGATTTTGTGCTGATTGATGTTCCAGGATTGCTGGTCCATGGTGTTTAGAAACTGTGACTTTTGGCGCAAAACTTCCTATTCATGCCTCTAGAGGCATTTATGGGCATCATTAATCTTTGCTCGTAGCATTCTGTGTCCGTTCTGTTCAGCTATTTTAAATACCTATTGGTTGTTGAGTGGAAGTCTATACTTCACGCTACAGGTCAGTACCTGGTTCCTGAGGCATTCGCGCAGAAAGCCAAGATATTCGCAGGTAGAGCTCTTCGGTTGGTGAAGGTTTCCTATTGTTGGGCAAATTTTACTGTGTTACGCCCATAGGTGGTCAAAGATTTGGCAAAAATCTCAATATCTGTTGTGAGAAAGATGGTTCTCTTGCTCGCTGAGCTGGTTTGTTCTCACTCAGACGTTTCGTCACCATTCTCAGTAACATTATCAGTGGAGCCAATGATGAAACGGTGTTATTCTAGTCTGCTTGGAATTTGTATTGTTTGTTCTGTTATGGCGAGTCGTGATATTTATGTTTTGGAACTTATGGGATGCTATATGAGGTCCAATTCTATGTGTTCATCGATTGCATTACGGGTAGAGAAACACGTCTCTAGATATTCCCCTGCGTGTCCATTTTTGGCTTGGGCGACTATGGTCACCTTGTCCCAATTAAACTGATAGCCTTCAATGTCTTTGTGTACCTATATTAGGGAGAGCTCATCATGCCGTTTTGCTGCTCGTTAATGTTCATGTATTCTATTAGCTACTTTCCTTCCTGTCTGTCCAATGTAATGTTTCTAACAGTTTTTGCATGGTGTTTTGTAAACCACGTTCGTTCTACATGTTGTGGAAATGGGGTCTTCAATACTTGTAAGTGTTTGTCATAGAGTGGCTGTGGGCTTATGGGCCACCATGATTCCAAATGGCCGTAGGAACCTTGTTGTCAGTTCTGGTATGCTCTTGACATATGGCAGTGTGGCCAGTGTGTTAGGGGATACTGTGCCCTCCTATAGTTTTCTGTTTAGAAGGCAATTGCAAATGAAGTTGCGGGGATATCCGTTTTTGGTGAGGATTTCGTAGAGGTGCTCTTCCTCTTGCCTACATCGCTCCACGATGATGCAGTGTGTACTGGCGTGTTCAAATAGTGTCCCATTGCAGCTTTGTTCGTGGGAACTGGGGTGGTTGCTGTGGAGAATTTGATCAGGATTGCTTTCCTGTATGTTGAGGTTTGCAACTCCCCGTGGGTAATACGCTCAAGTTTAAAATCCAGAAACGGAAGTTGATTGCTGTTTTCTAATTCCCGAGTGAATATAATCCCTGCAAATACGGTGTTGATAAGGTGCTGGGCCTCTTCTAATTTGTTGCATTTAATAATCACAATTGTGCTGTCTCCTTACCGGATCCACAGTTTAGATTGAATGCAGGGGAGGGTGGTGTATTCCATTCTTTGCATGACTGCTTCTGCAATGAGCCTTGAGATGGGTGACCCCATTGGTGTACCGTTGACCTGTCTGTATACTTGACAATTTAAGATAAAGTGTGTGTTGTGAGTCAGAGGTCTAGTAGTTTAAGTATGCGGTGATTGCTGATTGAGCTGATGGTCTGCATTGCTGCTTCCTCTAGTAATGTGGCCACTGTTTCTTTGGCTAGTGGGATGTCGACTGATGCAAATAAAGCTGTGACGTCAAATGATACCATATTGTCGTCGACGTTGATTTTTATATTCTTGAGGATATCAAGGAAATCTTGGGCTCAGTGAATGGAATGGGTGATTCGTCGACGAGGTGTTTCGATCTCTGTTGTAGCTCCTTGGCCAGTTTGTGTGAAGGTGTGCCTGGTAGGGAAACTGTGGTTCTGACAGGGATATCTGGTTTATGTACTTTTGGAAGTCCATAGAGTTGGGGGGTGGTCGTGCCTGCTGGTTTCATTCTTATGTAGTCAGTCTTCGTTATCTACCCTTCATCCCTTTGTCTCTTCCGAGTCTGGGTGATCGCATAACCTCGCTGTGGTTTTGGGTCTATCGCCAACTGTTAGTAAGTGGCTATGTACACAACCAATGCCGGCACTTCCTTTAGGGAGTCTGGTTTGTTCACAATGATGGCCATGCATACTTTATCTGCTGGTAGGATTATATGTTCTTGTCGTTCTTGAGTTTATCTCGTGCATTTCTCTCTCAACTAATTTAGCAGGGGGATGGGAACCTGAATTGTAGCTCCAGTGTACAGGAGGTTGAGAGTAGTGATGTCATAAATAAGGTTTCAAAGTCGCAGGAGTGTACCGGCAGGCAGGAAAGTGGTTTGAAGTGTGTCTACTTCAATGCCAGGAGCATCCGGAATAAGGTGGGTGAACTGCAGCATGTGTTGGCACCTGGGACTTCTATGTTGTGGCCATTTCGGAGACATGGATAGAGCAGGGACAGGAACGGTTGTTGCAGGTTCCGGGTTTATATGTTTCAGGAAGATCAGGGAAGGTGGTAAAAGAGGGGGAGGTGTGGCATTGTTAGTCAAGGACAGTATTACGGTGACAGAAAGGACGTTTGATGAGGACTCGTCGACTGAGGTAGTATGGGCTGAGGTTAGAACCAGGAAAGGAGACGTCACCCTGTTGGGAGTTTTCTATAGGCCTCCGAAAAGTTCCAGAGATGTAGACGAAAAGATTGCAAAGATGATTCTGGATAGGAGTGAAAGAAACAGGGTAGTTGTTATGGAGGACTTTAATTTTCCAAATATTGACTGGAAACGCTATAATTCGAGTACTTCAGATGGGTCAGTTTTTGTCCAATGTGTGCAGGAGGGTTTCCTGACACAGTATGTAGATAGGCCAACAACAGGCGAGGCCACATTGGATTTGGTACTGGGTAATGAACCAGGCCAGGTGTTAGATTTGGAGGTAGGTGAGCACTTTGGTGATAGTGACCAAAATTCGCTTACGTTTACTTCAGTGATGGAAAGGGATCGGTATATACCGCAGGGCAAGAGTTATAGCTGGGGGAAAGGCAATTATGAGGCGATGAGGCAAGATTTAGGATGCATAGGATGGAGAAGGAAACTGCAGGGGCTGGGCACAATTGAAATGTGGAGCTTGTTCAAGGAACAGCTACTGCGTGTCCTTGAGAAGTATGTATCTGTCAGGCAGGGAGGAAGTGGTCGAGCGAGGGAACCATGTTTTACTAAAGAAGTTGAATCTCTTGTCAAGAGGAAGAAGGAGGCTCATGTAGAGATGAGGCGTGAAGACTCAGTTAGGGCGCTTGAGAGTTACAAGTTAGCCAGGAAGGACCTAAATCGAGAACTAAGAAGAGCCAGGAGGGGACATGAGAAGTCTTTAGCAGGTAGGATCAAGGAAAACCCTAAAGCTTTCTATAGGTATGTCAGGAATAAAAGAATGACTCCAGTAAGATTAGGGACAGTCAAGGACAGTAGTGGGAAGTTGTGTGTGGAGTTCGAAGAGATAGGAGAGGCGCTAAATGAATATTTTTCGTCAATATTCACACAGGAAAAAGACAATGTTGTCGAGGAGAATACTGAGATACAGGCTATTAGACTAGACGGGATTGAGGTTCATAAGGAGGAGGTGTTAGCAATTCTCGAAGGCGTGAAAATAGATAAGTCCCCTGGGCCGGATGGGATTTATCCCAGGATTCTCTGGGAAGCTAGAGAGGAGATTGCAGAGCCTTTGGCGTTGATCTTTATGTCGTCATTGTCTTCAGGAATAGTGCCAGAAGACTGGAGACTAGCAAATGTTGTCCCCTTGTTCAAGAAGGGGAGTAGAGACAACCCTGATAATTATAGACCAGTGAGCCTTACTTCAGTTGTGGGTAAAGTGTTGGGAAGGATTATAAGAGATAGGATTTATTATCATCTAGAAAGGAATAATTTGATTAGGGATAGTCAACACGGTTTTGTGAAGGGTAGGTCGTGCCTCACAAACCTTATTGAGTTCTTTGAGAAGGTAACGCGGTTGATGTGGTGTATATGGATTTCAGTAAAGCGTTTGATAAGGTTCCCCATGGTAGGCTATTGCAGAAAATACGGAGGCATGGGATTGAGGGTTATTTAGTGGTTTGGATCAGAAATTGGCTAGCTGTAAGAAGACAGAGGGTGGTGGTTGATGGGAAATGTTCATCCTGGAGTTCAGTTACTAGTGGTGTACCTCAAGGATCTGTTTTGGGGCCACTGCTGTTTGTCATTTTTATGAATGACCTGGATGAGGGCGTAGAAGGATGGGTTAGTAAATTTGCGGATGACACGAAAGTCAGTGGAGTTGTGGATAGTTTGGAAGGATGTTGCAAGTTACAGAGGGACATAGGTAAGCTGCAGAGCTGGGCTGAGAGGTGGCAAATGGAGTTTAATGTGGAAAAGTGTGAGGTGATTCACTTTGGAAGAAGTAAGAGGAATACAGAGTGCTGGGCTAATGGTAAGATTCTTGGTAGTGTGGATGAGCAGAAAGATCTCGGTGTCCATGTGCATAGATCACTGAAAGTTGCCACCCAGGTTGATAGCGTTGTTAAGAAGACGTACGGTATGTTAAGTTTTATTGGTAGAGGGATTGAGTTTCGGAGCCATGAGGTCATGTTGCAGCTGTACAAAACTCTGGTGCGGCCGCACTTGGTGTATTGCGTACAGTTCTGGTCACAGCATTATAGGAAGGATGTGGAAGCATTGGAAAGGGTGTAGAGAAGATTTACCAGGATGTTGCCTGGTATGGAGGGAAGGTCTTATGTGGAAAGGCTGAGGGACTTGAGGCTGTTTTCGTTAGAGAGAAGAAGGTTAAGAGGTGACTTAATAGAGACATACAAGATGATCAGAGGATTAGATAGGGTGGACAGTGGGAGCCTTTTTCCTCGGATGGTGATGGCTCGCACTAAGGGACATAGCTTTAAATTGAGGGGTGATAGATATAGGACAGACGTCAGAGGTAGGTTCTTTACTCAGAGAGTAGTAAGGGCGTGGAATGCCCTGCCTGCAAAAGTAGTAGTTATGCCAACTTTAAGGGCATTTAAATGGTCATTGGATAAACATATGGATGATAATGGAATAGTTTAGGTTAGATGGGCTTCAGACTGGTTTCACAGGTCGGCGCGATATCGAGGGCCGAAGGGCCTGTACTGCGCTGTAATGTTCTATGTTCTATGTTCTATGATGTGTTCAGGTTGTCCCCTTTGTTCCGTCTGTGTAGTGTGAGGATTACAGTTTGTTGGATGGCTTCGTTTGTTTCGTCCGTGAGTCTGTTGTGTTTTAATGTAGTCTCCCGTGCTGCCATGAAGACTCTTCTGTTCGCACCTTTGTGGTTATAGTTCAGTCCGCTTAATAGCACAGCTTTCTCATTTTCTGTGAGTTGCTTGCCGGTCGGTTTCTTATCCACGTGCCCGGTTTGTTGTTGTCCTTGTCTTTGTGCAGGATCAGTTTGGTGAGTTTCTCCTGTAGCTTGTGTCACTTCTTCGTTTTGGTTTTGTGCTGATTGATGGTGATGGCCTGTTCGAGGATTGCAGTGCACTGCTGGTCTGTGGTGTTTAGTTACTATGATTTTTGGCGCGAGAATTCCCTTTTATAACTGTTAACTCGTTTATGGGCATCATTAATCATTGCTCGTAGCATTCTCTGTCCGTTCTGTTCAGTTATTTTATATGCCTGCGGATTGTTGAGTGTATATTTGTACTTCTCGCTGCTGGTCAGTACCTGGTTCCTGAGACATTTGTGGAGAAAGTGAAGTTGTTTGCGGGTACATCTCAGTCGTTTGGCGAAGGTTTCCCATTGCTTGGCAATTTTTAACGTGTTACGCCCATAGGTGTTCAAAGCTTTGGTAAAAATATGTAGCTTTGCTTGTAGGTGAGTTTGTTGACTTTATCGCCGAGCTGGCTTGTTCTCATTCAGATATTTCGTTAACATGCTCGGTGACATCATCAGTGGAGCCTCCCATGAAGTGATGTCGTTCTACTCCGCTTGAAATTTATGCTTTTTGTTATGTTATGGTGAGTAGTGTCATTTCCGTTTTTGATCTGAATGGGTTTGTACATGGGGTCCAATTCTACATATTTGTTGATTGCATTACGGGTGGAGCACCAGGCTTCCAGGAATTCCCGTGCATGTGTATATTTGGCTTCGGCTACGATGGTTCCCTTGTCCCAGTTAAACTGATGGCCTTCATTGTCTGATTGTACTGATCCTGAGGAGAGTTCATCATGCTGTTCGTTTTACACAATGCTGCTAATTGCTATTCATATATTCTGATTACTCGTTTCCTCTCTGTCTGTCCGATGTAATATTTGTGGCAGTCAGAGCATGGGGTTTTTGGTAAGTCACGTTGGTTCTCCATGGGAATGGGTCCTTTAATCCTTGCAAGTGTTTCTTGTCGAGTGTTCATGGGTTTGTGATGCACCATGATTCCTAGCGGTCTTAGGGGTCTTGTAGGCATGGTTCTCCACTCCTAATGCAATCAACAAGCACACAAATTCGGAGCCCATCTTCAAATGTATACAGATCAAAACCGGAAATGAGACCATTCACCATAACAGACCAAACAGTGTAAGTTCAATGCGGAGTTGAGTAATCAAACTTTTGGAGGCTCCACTGATAATGTCACTGAGCAAGGTGACGGAACTTCTGAACAATAACGCACCAGTTTGGTAAGCAAGTTAACAACTTCACTCAAACCCGAGCAAAAAACCTTTGCCGAAATTTTGAATAAAATTTGGCGTTTACCTTTCCTTGTCATTCGGTTCTGCCTCACCCGCTGATCAGTCATGGTGACTGACCTACCTTCTGGTGCGGAGGAATGCAATTTTGACGATTCATCCGCAGTTACCATAAAGGTAGAAGTCAAATTATAAAAAAAGGCAAACACAGTACTGTCGTGTAATATATGCCCCGAACAGTCACAGAGAGATAAAGAATTGAATTGTTTAAAAATTTGAGAATAGTTCAGTAATAATGACAGTAATACTAATAAGGACAGCAATGGCAACGGATTTGAACTAGGCAAAAAAAATGACTGGGATAGGTTTACTCTGCAATGCAGAGAGGTAAAAAGACTCTTAAAATGCATTCCAGCGAAGTTTTGTTTTAGCCTGTCTGTGCGAAGACCAACAATACAGGAATAATTTCATAGGTGAAATCAGGAGGAGTTCATTTCGAAGTTAGTGTTCATATCACTTTCAGGTTTAGGATAGTTATACAAAAGGATAACAATGGGATAGGAATAAAAGTTTTAAACAAGAGGAAGGTTATTTTTTCAACAATCACTCACAGGATGCAGGTGTCGTTGTTTGGGCAAGTATTTATTGCCCATCCTTTCTTAAAATTTAAAAGCCTGTGCAATTCAGGGTAATCTTTCAACTTGAATGCAAAGTTAACTCAAGAACAAGAAACAAAAGGTAATGGTCAAAGGCTGCGCTTGCGAATGGAAAGCTACTGCAAGTGGTGTTCCACAGGTCTCAGTGTTGGGACCACTGCTGTTTGTTTTACACTTTGATGACTCGAACGTGAACGTGGAAGAGCAATTTGGAAGTTTGCAGTTGACAAAAAAAATTAGCCATGTCATGGACAGTATAGAGGATAGATGGTGCGACCAAACTTATATGGATACGTTGGTGGAGTGTGGAAGAAAGTGTCAGATGAAGTTCAACTCTGCTAAGTGAGAGGTAATGCATTTGTGGAGATCAAACAGCAAAAGGGAATAAACAATAAAGTGGAATATACTGATAGAGGAAGACAAAGTGAGATTTTTTGTCGATCGTTGCACGGGTCCTGAAAGCCAGCAGTACAGTATGATAAGGTGGTGAAGAAGTCGCCTTAAATGCTCTCCTTCCATTGGCAGAAGAATAGAATATAAAATGAGGGCTATAAAGATGAGACACTGGAGGGAGCTGGAGTGGGGCCAGAGTCCTTGTGAATATTTAAGGCTGATATAGATAGATTCGAGATCAGTAAGGAAAGCAAGGGCTATGGGGAAAAGGGAAGGTAGGGTTTGTGACGACATTCGGATCAACCATGATCCTGTCGAACGGCAAGCAGTCTCAAGTGGCTGAATAGCCGACTGCTACGTCTCTTCCTCATGGTCCTATTGTAGAGGCAGGGCAGATGGGACATCTGTTGTTACGGGCCAAACCAGAACTCGCCAAAGTACATTATGGAGATAGCCGGGACCCTAACTTTTACACTTTTCTTTTAAAATTGGCAAACGTAAGGTACAGTGTTCCAGATAGACTCGTTTGATTCATCACTAAGCTTTCAACAAAATGCAATTCATTCTTGCAGTACAGTTAGTTACAACCAAAATAAGAGTTTGTGTAACTTTATTCTCCTGAAATAATGAACAGGATAACGTATTATACAACCACCAACTATCAACCTTGTTATTTTAGGCAGCGTCCCATATTTATCCCCTTGGATCAGGAAATTAAACAACACAGTCATTATTCTGTCTGTCTCCAGTTCAAGGGAAAGACACACCAACAGATGCAAACTTCGACTGATATTGATGTTTGAGAGGAAGCCCCCTTCTCTAAGATTTCTCTCTGTCAACCATGCAAAACTTTAGCTCCCCATGCCAGCAACAAACAACAAACAAACAAGGTCACAACCACTGTTTTCTGTCTGTGTGATTCTGACAAAGCCCAGTCATCACTCTTTTGCCTTACCTTAAATAAGAGAAAGCGAGAGAATTGAAAGCTGTTTACTAACTGCCTGAAGAAAGCATTTCGACAGCACTGTGACAACATTCCCCTGCAAGTGAAACAGCACAGAACGCATCTGTGAAAGGTGCAGTATAATCTCACGGTATACATGTTGGCAACTGGAGGAAATTCACTCAGATCACCTGCCAGGGATATTCTTCCAGAGCAACACTTGTTCCTTGTTAGAAGCATACGTTATTCCAAAATTCATCGGGCAGGATGGATTTACCAGTCTCTTCTTGCAAATATTGGAATGTTACAATGCCTTATGTAATGGTAATGGTAATGTCGGGCGAATTCTGTCTCAGAGATTGAGGTCCCAAAAGCAGAATCTCGAGGATTAGAACGGCTATATCAGATAAATACATGGCTAGAAACATGGCATGAGGGGTAGCATTTCAGATTCCTGGGATACTGGGTTCAATGCAGCCAAGAATTCAAGTCACATTGGTATTTGGTGTGCACAGGACTAAAAGTACGAAGGCCTTGTGTCTTAATGTAAAGAGCATTCGCAATAAACCTGATGACTTAGATATGCAAGTAGTTATAAATGAACAGAATGTAGCTGGGATTACGGAAATTTCGCTGCAGGGTGACCAGGGATGGGAACTCAATATCCAGGGGTATTCAGATTTTTTTGGAAAGCCAAATAAAGACGAAAATGATATGAAAATCATCGTTGCTTAGGAAGACATGAGCGAGGTAGAGAGAAAGGATGTTAGTGTCATTGAATTGGAATCTCTACAAGTAGAGTTTAGAAATATTAAGTGCAGGTAATAATAGCAGGGGGTTTGTATAGAATCTCAAACAGTCGTGTGAATGTTATGGAATGCATTAAGCAGGAAATTGAAACAAGCAAGAAAGCTACATCTGTAATTCTATACGACTTTCAATCTGCATTTTGATTGGGCAGCGGTTCTTCGAGAAGGCGTTCTTGGAGCGTGTACTGGAATATTTTCTGCATCAGTACGTCGAGGAACTAATGTGAGCCGGCTATTCTGGACGAGGGGTTGAATAATGACAGGAATATATTCCTTTTTAACTATGCAATGCCCTTTGCGGAAGAGTAACTATAATGTGATGAAGGTTACCTCAGAGTACAGCGGTACCTTGATCAGAGGAGCAAATGCACCGAAAATTGGGAACTAGAGTTGAATTTAGATGAATGTCAAGTGCTCCATTTTGGCAGGGCAAATTAGGGTAAGAATTAGACACTTAATGGTAAGGTCCTGGGGAGTTTCAGGTAGACAGTTTAATAAGGAAGGTACACCTCCATTTATTAGTCATTGCATTGAGTATTTGAGTTGGGACGTACTGGAGATTGGTCCACTTTCAGATGAAAATATTCAGTGAGGGTCTGCCTGCTATAGGAAAGAAGTTGTGAAACTTGAGATGGTACAGAGATGATTTACAAGGACATTGACAGCGGTGGAGGGATTGAGATACAGGGAGAGGCTGAACAGGTTGGCACGATTTTCCCTGGAGAGTCCAAGGTTTGGGGATGAACTTACAGAAGTTTATAAAATCATACGGGGCATGGATAGTATGAATGGTCAAGGTCATTTCACCAGGGCAGGGGAATGCAAATATGGAGAGCAAAGTTTTATGATGAGAAGGGAAAGATGAAAAAGGAACATAAATAAAGGGCAATGTTTTCATGCAAAGGGTGGTGCGTGCATTGAATGAGGTGTCAGGAGAAGTGATCGAGGCTGGTACATTAACAAAACTTGAAAGGCATCTGGATGGATGCATGAGTACGAAGTATTTAGAGCGACAAGGGCCAAACGCTGGCAAATAGGACTAGATTCATTTCGAATATCTGGTCAGCATTGACGAATTAGATCAAAGGAACTTTTCCCATGTTGCTCATATTTTTGACTCCATGACTGCATCATAGAATTCTTCATTTCGATGGAGAGTGGCATTGATGGTTTTCAGACCAGGGCCCTGAAACTAAATAGAGGCACTATGCTTATGTGAAGTGTGAACTGCCTGTGATAAGTTGGGGAATGTTTCTCCATAGAATTACAAAGGATAGGTGATGGAAAACATTTAAAGATTACATGGAGAATTCTTGTCTGACAAACAAAAAAACAGGAAATGTGCTTTGACCACGGTTAAGAAGGGAAATGGATTGTTTCGGATCCAAAGAAGGGACATGCTCTTTGTCCAAAAAGTAGCAAACCTGATAACTGGCAGCAGCTTAGATTCGAGCAAAGGAGGACAAAATAATTCGTTAAATTGGGGAATAACAGAGAACGAGCATGAAGTCCTGGGATATACAAACTAATGTTAAAAATTATTTACTTGATGGGAAAAAAGATTTCGGAAGACTGATGTTGGTCCGATATTATAAGAAACAGGGAAATTATAATGAGAACAAAGAGATGACAGTGTAATGAAATGCATATATCGGCTCTCGCTTCATAAAGAGGAATAAATAATGTTTGGAAACGTAGGTCAAGTGGTAAGAACAAAAGGAGATCAGCAGTCGTGCAGAAATGTTAATGGGCGAATTAAAAGTAGTAAAGGCCAATAAATCACGAATGCCTTATAATCAACTTTCCATTAAGAGCAATTACAGACAAAAAGTGCTGGATGGGCATAATTGAAGGTGTAGACACTGGAAAGTTTACCATAGATTGGAGAGTATCTCGTGTCACCGCTCTAATATATTTTTAAGCAAAAAGAGTTCCGGAGAAAACAGGGAATTATAGATTTGTTAACCTGAAATCTGATGTCAGGGAAAAGGCTAGAGTCTATAATAAATGATTTATGGAAAATGTGAAGGGTCGGAAAGAGTCACCATGCATTTACAAAAGGGAAATCATACTTGGCAGATCTGCTGAATTTTTTTTCCTGAGAATATAATCAGTCGAGTTGACAACGGGAAGCCATGCCTTGCTTTAGACTTGCACGAGGCTTTCAATGAGGTCCCTCAGAACAGACTGGGAGGTAAATTTACAAACTGTTGTTGTGCCCTGACATGAATAGAGAACGGTCTGACAGGCATGAAACGAAAAGTAAGAATAAACGGGTCACTTTCTGACTGGCAGCCAGTGACTAGTCGGTTAACATTGGGATTAGTGCTGGGATCGGAGCTATTGACAATAAATATTCATGATACAGAGGAATGAACTCAATGTAAATTCTCCAATTTGCAGACAACACGAAGCTGGTGGGAGGGTAAGCTGTGAGGAGATTGCAGAGATGCCTCCGTATCATTTGAAAACTTGTGTGAGCAAGAAAAAAGCATTGCAGCAAATAAAGTATAATGTGGATCAATGTAAAGTTATCGACTTTAGAAGCAAAACCAGATTGGCGGATTTTTGTCTGAGTGGCAATAGATTGTGAAAGGAAGGGGGTGTCACTCATACACCTGAAATTCAGCAATGTTGGAGCAGCCGGAGGTGAAAAGAGCAAGTGGTATTTTGACATTCCTTGGGAGACAATTGAAGTACAGAACCAAGTGTCCTTTGCTGCAATTGTACAATGTTACACTGTTTGCTGTCTTTTTCTGAAGAAGGATTTCTGAGTATAGACGGAGCTCAACAAAGGGTTACCCTGAGATGGCAGGACTGACGAACGAAGAATACACTTCGGATTGTAGTCACTGGACTTTATACGTTTGAGGTGGTGATCTCATATAAACTGATACAAGTCTGACAGAACTAAACAGTGTGACTGCAGTAAGGATATTCCTGATGAGCAGGGAATCAGATCGAGGGTCACAAGCTAAGGTTACAGAGAAGGTCACTTGAAACTGAAATCAGAAGAAGTATTTTCACCAAGAGAGGAGGAAGATAATATGATAATTTCTAATTATCCGGACCCAGCTCCAGTGGATTAACTCAATTGTTTCTGTTGATAAAATATAATGAGGATCATAACTATGCTTGACTTGAGGGGGAGATTGCTGTTGCAAAAGCAGTGCAGTTTGACAATCTTCAAAAAGTCAATATAATGGATAATATATGTGAGAAAATCTGCAGAAGTGGAAAACTGTGGAAGAAATGTTTAAGTATCAATGTGTATATACACAATTCTGGTAAAAAAAAAGGTAACTAAGGAATATCATCAAATAACTGCAGGTTTTTGCCAAAACGAAATAACATCGATCTGTCTTTACTGAACAACAAAATTTCAAGTGGAATCAGGGCTACCGTTCACATTGGGATTGGGGGCGTGGTGGCTCTTGATTGAGTTTCTTTTAATGTTGCTGTTGAGAGTTGAAGTGTAGACTCTCCTGTCCAATAGTTGCAATAAGAATCAAATGAGCTATTTGCCTTGTGAGGAAATGCAAGCTGGGTGCGCATCCTTGGCGATGAGAAGAGTTAGTGGTGACTTCTTGAAAACACATAAGATCCTGAAGAAGAGATAATAGGAACTGCAGATGCTGGAGAATCCGAGACAACAAGGTGCAGGGCTGGATGAACACAACAGGCCAAGCAGCATCATAGGAGCAGAAAGGCTGACATTTCGGGCCTAGACCCTTCATCAGAAAAGAAGAAACTGGACCAGGTCGATTGCGAAAGGTTTTTCCCTTTTGTGTAGAAACCCAGTACGAAGGACAGAATTTAAAATACAGGTCAGGCATTCAAGACAGAGAGCAGGAAACGCTCTTTCTCTCCAACTCTTTACAACTCCTTCATCGTAGGGCAGTGGGGGCACTACCTTTCAAGATTTCTGTGACAGTGAAAGGGAGATTTTCAATGACGATGGCAGTGAAATATTGTCAGGGGCATGCAGGAGTGTGGAGTTGAGGTGAAAATTAAATCAGATGCCATCTCGTTGATTAATGGAGCGGGTTCAATGTGCACAGCGGCCTCGTCTTGGTCGTTGTTTGTGTGTTTGGGAAACTATTTTAAAGAATTATTGTATGGAGTGATTTTATTTGAAGTGATATTCGTTTTTACAAGACCATTGACAGCTTCATGTGAATATGATCACTGATTCACCATAACAGAAACCAAATTGCAAATGTAAAATATGTAGCCTATCAACTTGATGGCAGCTTCAGTGGCGTTGAATACCCTTAAGGCGTCTGTAGGTTTCTTTCACAGACAGAAGCAAACTATTTCAAGGTGCGATGCGGTGCTGGTGGAGGTCCATCAAAGCAGTGGTCAAATTCAATGATCTTGGAAACAGTCAGGAAATAAATCTTCTCTCTCCAACCCACAACACCTGCACCAACGCTCCGTCCCTCTCCTTGTCGTACGCTTTCATTTTATCGAGCGTGAGCTTCTGGACATGGATACGGCACATGGGATTTTACTGCATTACAGCTACAAAAAGCTCAAGCCAGACATTGACGAAACTGACACTCTGTAATGCTGTTTGCAACGAAAGACAGGAATAATTCCAGTTAATTAACGGTGGTTTTGCTTAAATATGGTTGCCACCAAATTATGACAGCAAATTTTTATTGTCAGCATAAACATTAATCAGAAAGAGGAGAAAGAGAGAGAGATCGATTGAGACACAGAAAGAAAAAGCTCGTTATGTTAATGAATGTGTGAATATTCATTTGCTGCTCCACGGGGATCATTTTTGACCAGTAGATATGCCGAATGGTTAGCTTGAATTCTGTGAAGGTCTGTGAATTTCGGAGGAGATGCTGTCATGTTTTTGATGTAAGTAATGGCCTGAGCTGTAAAGATGTCTGACTCCAAAATCCCTTCATTCAGTAATCAATGACAGTCTCCGTGGATCCTAATCGTGTCACTGGAGGGTTCCCTCTTCTCTTAAAAAGGGACTGTTTTCAGCGTGTTATCTCATAGCGAGGCTGGGACTGTCACCTCCGACACTAACAGGGAATAGCACCTTCAGAGAGAGGGGCAGAAGAGTTCAGAATCTGAAAACAAGACATCGGAATGTTATCTCAATGGATCAGAATCTGAGAACAAGACACTGGAATGTGACAACAATGGATCGCGATTTATCCTGGTCTCTTTTTATTCTTTCTTTTGTGTCCGTGTCAGATTATTGGATGCAACATCTGATTTATCTTATCCAGTACTTTTCCTAACCCATCTTGGCTTTTGTTGGTGTCCCCAGTAAGTATCCCCATCTAGCTATTGATTACAAAGCCTTTCGTTAACAATAGTATTAACATGGTCATTCATTCTGTAACTATCCTACTGAACCTTACTGAGGTGTCAATTCCTCCCTTTCATTCATGAACTTGAAGCCATTATGCGATCGTTAGGGAACTTTAGCTCCTCCTCAGTTGGTTAGGTTGCATAAAGATACAGCAACTAATTATGCAAGAATTCAAATATTATCCAGCTCTTCTTTCGACTATGATCTGTTTTTTTTTCTTTCAATATTAGTTAACATCAACGCGCATCCACCACCCACTACACATGCCATCACTTTCACTGGTGTAAATTTTTTCTACAAATTTTCAACAGATATTATGGCGGTGTCTTGTTCACTGAAACTGCAGTTTAATCATCAATAATATGTTAATTATTAGAGGTGTATTTTTTTACCATCTCAATTTATTGAGCGGTATCCAACACCTCATTTGACTCGGGAAAACAAGCTCAGTCTATGAAATCTCTCCTCATATCAAAATTTGTTCTGTCCAGACAATTTCCAGATAAATTTCTTCTATACTCTTTCCAGTGCAATTACATCTTCCTGTAATGTGGAAGCCAGATGTATCGTGAGCTGTTCTCTACCCAATGATTGAGACAGTTGCATGTACACTTTTTAATTAGTACCTGGAAATTAGACATTCTTGTGTTGAGAAGAATTTTTCTAGGGATGTCTAAGAAACTGAAATTGAAAAAAACTAATGAGAGCTCTGAATTATTTGTCGTCCATTGTGACGTCTGATGACTTTGTGGAAAGACTTCGTGGAGTTTTTGAAACATGATAACAGCCAGCATTACCTAGATTTAATTGCTAAGTAAACAATCTGGCGTGAGCTCCAAAAATCTATTCTGCTACAAAGAATTAATCAGTGTCTACTCTACAGGGATCCAGTGGAAAATGGCTTTATACGTTAATCTCCTTTATGTGTATCTGATGATGTGAGAAGTGAGAGTTCACTGTATGTTGCATTTGACATTTTGAAATAATTCAGACTGTTTCTTTTAGAACTTGAACGCAAGCATTTCCGGAAATGAGAGTGTAATGATCTTGTGGATGGTGGTTTCATACATAGAACATAGAACAGAGAACAGTAGCGCACGTTACAGGCCCTTCAGCCCACGATATTGTGCTGAACTTTTACCCTAAACCTAAGGTCTATCTAACTTCCACCCCTACCTTATACTATCATCCATATGCCTATCAAATAGCCGCTTAAATGCCCCTGGTGAGGCCGACTCCACTACCCTCTCCGGCAATGCATTCCACGCCCCTACCAATCTCAGAGTAAAGAACCTACGTCTGACGTCTCCTCTATATCTACCTCCTTTCACTTTAAAACAATGCCCCCTCGTAATAGCTACCTCCACCCTCGGAAAAAGTCTCTAGCTGTCCACTCTATCTATACCTCTGATCATTTTGTGCACCTCTATCAAGTCACCTCTCATCCTTCGTCATTCTAAAGAGAAAAGCCTTAGCTCTCTCAACCTTTCCTCGTAAGACCTTCCCTCCATTCCAGGCAACATCCTGGTAAATCTCCTCTGCACCTTTTCCAACGTTTCCAAATCTTTCCCGTCATGTGGCGACCAGAACTGCATACAATAACCTTGTTCATGTGCATCTGTTAGTTTGAGAAGGAGTGTTCTGGACAGTTTGAATTTCATGTTTTGAAATAGTTAAGACCTTTTATTTTGTATTCCAAATGTAAATATTTCCCTAAATAAGCGCATTTGAAAATCTCAACACGTGATCAATCAAAACGATCTCTTCCTCTTTATGCTGCTGAACGACATGTTTTTTTTTCGTTTTACTGCCTTCCTTACAGCTAACATCATGACAATTTTCATACTGCTTCGCAGGAACTGTGGGCTGTCTAGATGTATCACTCATTAACTGCTGGCAATGTCCATTGTGGATCTATCAGTCATTATTCTTGATCTGGCACTGAGACATATGCCGATCATTTATTCAATTTATTCCCTGATGTCCCTCCCTGTGTGTAATATCCACGCTGTCTTGCTTTATGCAGCCACTGACTGTTCTGTCCGGTTTACCGTCACTTTCACATTTGATCAATTTATCGCAATTTGTTGCCTGAATCTGAACGAAAGATATTGTACTGAGAAAATGGCGACTGTGGTTCTAGGAACAGTGACTGTCATCAGTTGCTTAAGGAATATATTCTGGTATTTCATGTTTAAGATTTGGTGTCAGAGGTGGAACTTCCCCTGGTTTTGTTTAGTAATTTCGGATGGTCAGTTGTCTCCAGACTATGGTGTAATTGAGCTCCTCTATGACATACTAAATCCATATGTTCCATTTGGCCTGATATTGCTGCTTAATGTTTTCACAGTTAGACATATTTGAGTGAGCAGCAGAGCCCGCAGGAGACTACGGGCTCACAGCAGTGCAGAGGCTCATAGAGACCAAGAAATAGAGAGTCGAAGAAAGTCTATGACATTGCTATTTCTTCTCTCAGCCAATTTCATCTTCTTATGGTCATTGCTCACGATTTATTCTGTTGGCTGGCGGCTGGGTGTTATCAGAATTCCACATCTGTTTCTGCCTATTTATCTGCAGGAATTTGGCTTCGTGCTGCTGCTCCTCAGTTGCTGCACAAACACTGTAATTTATGCCGTGACTCAGACTAAATTCAGACAACAGTTAAAGAATCTACTGGCATATCCATTTACTGTTAATTAAATACATTTGTTATTCTCTCTTTTCAGGATTCTCTTATTGTTTAAATGTTTTGATGCTGTGGTAGCAGTATGCAGATGCAACCTGTTTCTAAGAAAACAGTACAGGCTAACTGTCTTGTTAGTTAAAAAAATGTTCAATCATTCACAATCAAAATAAAAACAAAGTATTCCATCAGCTGGAGATCTGAAATGGAAGCAGAAAGTCATTGATAAACTCAATAAGTATTGTAGCATCAGTGATGTGGTAAGCACTTTACAATTTGGGTTCTAATAATACACCACATTGGAACAGTGGACTAAGATGGATGATCAGGTGTGATCATTTTGAGTAGCAGAGCATGATCGATTTTCCGAATGGCCTACTCATACTCCTATTTTCTTCTTTTCTCCAAACTATTTCGAGATGCAAAGATGGTCTTTGATGTTCAGTGTTAATCGCACGTGATTGTTCACTCCACACAGAGACAAGCAAGCCATTTGGAGGAGAGGGTATGCAATTAAATTGGAGGCTAGGGTTTATTGAATAAAACGAAACGTGAACGCAGTTTTTTTTTTATTTATTTTGACCACACACACACTTTGTTCGTTTCTGACTGAAATTTATTCTCTACCAATCATCAGTATCCACACTGCAGCCTTAAATCCTCATTCAGGTTTCCAGTCTCCATGTCCATCATCACTCACCTCTCGCATTCCACCATCTCTCACACACTACGGGCCAGTCTCCATGTTCATCTTCACCCTCCCCTGCAGGTCCAATATCGCACACACACCATGGGACAATCACGATGTTTATTGTCACATTTCCCACTCACTACACCATCTCGCACACACCATGGGCCAGTCTCCATGTCTGTGACCACTCTCCCCTCCCACTATACCATTATTCACGCATCATGGGCCATTTTCCATGTTCAAACCACTCGCCCACAATTCAGTCCGCCATCAATTACAAACCATGAGCCAGTCTCCGTGTCCATCACCAGTCTCCCGTCCCACTTCATTATATCTCACAAACAATGGGGCGTCTCCATGGCTTTCATCACTCTCCCCTCTGAATTCACCATTCTTAAGACTCCACGGGCCAGTCACCATGTCCATCAGCACTCTGCATACCATCAACCCTTTCAACACCATCCTATTTTTTGGTCCTCTGCCCCTCATCACTCTCCGCCACATCCTACCATTCCTCCCAACCTATTAGCCGCATCAAGATCCAAAATTGCCTGTGCTGGCCTACAAATATTGCTTTCCCATTAGTTAGTTCCCATGCCCACATTTAGCACATCCTCTCTCCACATATAGACTCCAATCACTTTCTTTTATTTATTCATGCGATATTGGCGTTGCTGGTTGAGCCAGCATTTAATGTCTACATACAGTTGCACCTGAGAATGTCTTGGTCAGCTGTCATCTGGAAATCCTATCGTCCATATGATGTATCTTGACTGACAATTCCCTCAGGGAATGAGTTCCAGGGTAATTACCAAGCAGGAGAGGAGTAATGGTGATGTATTTGGAAGTCATTATGGTAATTGGCTTCGAGGGAAACTTGCAGATGTTGGATGTTCCCATATATCTACTGCCCTTGTCCTTCTAGAGGCAAGTGGGTTTTGGGTTTGGATGGTGCTGTCTAAATATCTTTTCTGAACTTCCCTGATGAATGCTGACAAGGGAGACAAGTGGAATACGTGTGTGGCTGTTACATCACAGTGAAGGTGACTGACATGGGAACTTGTGGTGATTCCGGTGTTGAGGCTGACAGAATGGGAGGTGAGGACGAGGCGGACCAATTCTCTGTTGTGACAGAGAAGGAAAGGGTTGAGTTCAGATACAGCTGAAGTCCCTTTCATCCACAATTGTGGGGAATATTCCTTTGAGGAGCAAGATGCACATTTCTGATAATCCCCTGTGGAAAATAGCAGCGTTAGAACAGACGTGTTGGAGACCGAGAAAGCAGGAGAATGGTTGGAGTCATTAGAAGAAGCAGGTTGTGAGGATGGAAAGTGCGAAAGGGAACTATGTGAGTCGATGGGTTTATATTGGAAATTGGTATCCATCTTTTTCCCTGAATTAGAAACAGAGATATCGAGCACTGTAAAGGTGGAGATGAATTGAGAGCAGGGTGGAAACTGGAAACAAAATTGATAAATTTCCCAATTCCACACACCAGAGGAAAACAGCATCATTTATGTTAACAAAAAAAGCGGAAAAACATTTGTTGGTGGGCCCAAAGTGAGATGGGAACAAAGAATGCCCCACAAAGAGATATGTATAACTGGGGCTTTTGTGGGTACGCACTGCCAATACTTTTAAATGAAACAGAGTCAGAAGAGTTAAAGGAGAAGTTTTTCAGAGTGAGGGCGAACTCTACCAGGTGCAGAAGGGTGATAGTAGATATGGATGGTTCAGGTTTTGTCGTCAGAATGGAGAGGACAGCCATAAGATCATCCTGATGGGACATAATCATATAAAATGCTTAATGAAGAGGAGGCAGCTGGAAGCTATGAGCTGGAAATTCTGAAATTAACTTATTGCTTCACAGTGCCTACGTTCCTCCACTGGCACAGTCATCACAATGGCCTGTCTCCATGTCAATCAACACTGTCTTCCCCTCCACTCAAAATTATCATCCACTTGGCCAGTCTCAATATACGTAAACATTGCCCCCTTCCACACTCTGTTGCTCCCATTCCATTGGCCAGTCTCCATGTCCAGTATCTATCTCCCATCCTGAACCATGCAAAGCCAATTCCCAGTCACCATCTTCGTCATCAGTGTCCTGTCCCCAACAAAGTAACATTACCCTGATCTCATTCTCCACTCTCCAAATACAACATCACTCTTCTTTCACACACGCCAACGCTGCCAACCTAATGGTCACTCCTACGTCCATCAAAACAGTCAACTATTACCCCTATGCAAATGGCAGTACTTGAGATGTTCAATCAGTCTGTCCACCACACCACACCATTGCTCCCATCCGACTGGTCATGCTCCAAGTCCATCAACATTCTTCAATAACCCATACCTGTGCTCTCAACCCATTAGCCAGTGCCCTCTGAAAGCTAACCCCAACATTGCACCAATCCATTGGACATTTTCCATGTCCGTCATAACTCTTCTCAGTAAAACACAACTCGTCCCTTCCCATTGGCCAATCAACATATCCGTCAAAACTTCGTCCACCATCCATGCTATCACATGCATTCCATTGGCCAAATCTGTGTACTTCATCTCGCTCCATTCCAACCCTCAGTAACACATTAATCCCATCAGAGAGTCTCGAAGGCATTCATCACTCTCAGTTCACACACCAACATCTCTGCCACTCCACTGGCCATTCCCCATATCTATCATTATTCATACTCACAGCCCACTACGACTCCATTCTATGTACAGATCTCCATTTCCTGCATCAATTTTTCCAACATCAATCTCACCCCTCTCAAGAACAACTTTAATTTTATTCCATTGGCCGTCACATGCTTCTTCTGCCATCTAACAGTTCCCATATTCATTAAGAGTCTAATGATGGTCATCAAATCATTGTCGATTGTCAGAAAAAAACCCTTTTCGTTCAATGAATAAACGGGATTATCACTCTGTATCGCAAGCCATCACTACACACATGTCAATGGACAGAATTTCCGTCAATATCATTGTCCCCGCTCTCTGCACTGTCACTGCCATCTCATTGGCTGTCTCTATTTCTATCGTAACCTCCCCCCACGTCTCCACACAACTTCATCAGTACACATATCTTCCATCACTCAGAACTAACACTACACAATCATAACCATCCCCTCGATTAGTCTCCCCTTGCAGCATCAATCTGCCCTACCACCATATTAGCTCTCTCATCCCTTTCATACGTCCCATTCTCAGGGCGGCTCAGTAGCTCAGTGGTTAGCACTACTGACTCACAGCACCAGGGATCTGGCTTCGATTCCATTCTTGGGTGACTGTCTGTGTGGAGTTTGCACGTTCTCCCCGTGTCTGCATCAGTTTCTGCTGAGTGCTGTGGTTTCCTCGCTCAATCAGAAGATACATAAGTTAGATCGATTGGCCACGCTAAATTACCCAAAGTGTTCAGGGATGTGTAGGTTAAGTGCATTAGGCGGGCAATACAGGGAGACAGCAAAGGAATGGTCTGGGTGTTAAGCTCTTTGGAGGGTGGTGTGGATTGTTGGGCCCAGCGACCAGTTTCGATGTTCTGGGGAAACTATTCTACATATAATTCACAATTTCCATCACCACTCTGTCCCTCCATCAAAACTACATCCCAGTGATTAGTGACCACGTCTGCCATCACGCTGCCTCTGAACTTGCCCCATCCCCGTACCTCCTCAGTTATCACACTCTGTTGGATTTTCACTCGTCCATCAACACTCTACCCACCTGAACATCATCATTTACTATCCGTTGTGATATAACTTCACAGACAGCGATATCCCGTCACAAAGTCACCATTTATTTGCACATGGAGAGGCCTTCATGCTGATGTCTCTGACAGGACTATCCCCGACTACCCTCAGACATGGCTAAACACTGACACAGCTACCACCCAACACGGGTACACCCTGACCGGGTTACCAACACCCCCAACAAGACCGTCCCCTGACATGCCAATTCCCCAACACAACTCCCTCTTGACACGGCTTCCCCCGACATATTTACCTCATGATCTGACAACGCCATGATATGACTACCACCGCACATGGCTACATGCAACATGACTGCCACCTGACACAGCTAACCCAGGTCTCAGAGTGAACAGGAAATCTCAAACTTTAATGGACCACACCGCACCAGACACCCTCAAAATATTTTTAAAAGGTAGCCTCAGTCTGAAGTATATCCCCTTTTAAAGGGAAATGTAAGGTTCTGCGTTTTAGATCCAAATCAACAGATCAAACTACACAGCAGTATTCAAAACACAATTTATTTAAACACTTCAGTTAAAAGTCAACAAAAGAAAAAAATAACTTAGAATAACTTAAATCTATTGGAAAAAGCAACAGAATAATTTTTGCAGTAACTATTCCTAATTAAGTGTTCCAAAGTAGTAAAATCCCAAAAACATACCCCTTGTCAAAATTCGGGAAATAGATTTGTCTCACGATCAATACAGAAGGAAAAGCATCAAGAAAAAGCTCAGACTGTTTAATTACAAGGAGATATTTATCGCAGCTTCCAAAACTGTTCAGACGCCAACAGCTACTGCTGCTGAATCTCCAAATTCAAAATCCTGGACGGTGAGATCTGGCCACGCCCATCCAGGTTTCTTCTATTGTTCCAAACTTGAAAAAAAATCAAGCCCTCCCAAAGTGATCACTTTTTTTATTCATTTGTGGAACGTGGGCGTCGCTAGCTGGTCAGAATTTATTGCACGTCCCTAGTTGTCCTTGAGAAGGTGATGGTCAACACTAATGGCATTGTGGGTCAACCCACAGCAGGTGGAATGCAATGGTTCAAGAAGGCAGCTACTAAATCTATTGAGACTCCAATAGCTTCTGATGCTACTGAGAAAAACTTCCAGAAATCCTAACCTGTGAGAGCTGGCCAAACTTATTCTGAGTGTAACAAAATAGAAACCCAAAGCCTCCACAGCTGTTTACTCAAATGGTATTCACTAGTCAGCTCGATACTTCTCATTCAATCTCTCTCTGAAAGGAACCAGGAAAACAGAACCTTTTAAATTTACATAATTGTCACCACTCCTACTGCAAATAGTAAACCAGGAAAGGCGAGGCTAATTTCAAACTGCTTTAAAACACAGATGGCCACTAGCTGACCAGCTTGTCTGAGCACCTTGCGCATCCCTCACCCGACACCATTGCAAGTTCATTGGTGGATGAAGTTCGACATTTAACAGAAAAAGCTGCATCTCCTGTGGTTTCTGAACTAGAGGCACCTTCTTAAAACTCTGGAGGAATTATTGCCCCACCCCTTTCCATTGTTGGCCTTCTTACGTTTCAGTTCTGATGAGAGGAGGACAAGAAAACATACCTTCACGTCTCATTTTGTAAACACAAATTGAGATAATGCCCAAACATAATGAAATGTTTCTCCTCAAGGGACGATTCGGTCAGGGGTGGAGTCATATCAAGGGGGTAACTATTGCAGAGTTAATTTGTGTCAAGAGCATCATTTTGTCAGGGTACTTGTTGCATCAAGGATTAGTCACGCCTGGGGAATCATTATGTTTGGGGTAGTTGTGACAGAACGTAGCTGTATCAGGGTGCTTGCTTTTTCTCGGGTAGGCATGCAAGGGTATCGTCATGTCAATATGTAGTCGTTTGAGAGGTACTCACATCAGGAATTCAGACATGTCATGGGCAGTTTCGTTAAGGGGCAGTCGTGTCAGTGGTTAGTGGTGTCAGGGTTGTGCAATATCAAGGGTAATTGTGGTAAAGGGTAATCTTGTTAGTAGTTAATTGTGTCTGGAGTTTACTCATGTCAGAAATAGACATGTTAGGGGACAGCTCCGTCAGCATATGGTCACGTTGTGGACTCTGTGTTTGGGGGTAGTCCTGTCAATGAGTAGCCATGGCAGGGGCAAAAATGTTGAGGTGCAGACGTGTTGGGGGAAGTCCTATCATTAGTCATACGTGTCAGGGTTAGTTGTGTCAGGTGGAAGTCGTGTTGCAGGTAGCCATGTGCGGTGGTAGTCATATCATGGCTTTGTCAGGTCATGAGGTAAATATATCGGGGGAAGCCGTGTCAAGAGGGAGTTGTGTTGGGGAATTGGCATAACAGGGGACGGCCTTGTTGGGGGTGTTGGTAACCCGGTCAGGGTGTACCCGTGTTGGGTGGTAGCTGTGTCAGTGTTTAGCCATGTCTGAGGGTAGTCGGGGATCGTCCTGTCAGGGGTAGCCGTTTTGGAGTGGTTATCCATTTCGGGGTTCGCTGAGTTGTGGAGCAGTCATGTTGACAGTTGGCCACATCAGAGGTTAGCTGTGTTGGGGAGATATCTTGTCGGGAAGCCTTGCCAGGGGAAGTTAGTGTTGCTGGTAAGTCGGTGGATCACTGTACCCATGTTGGCAGACAGGGACAGGTGGTTTGATCATTGAGGGGTGAGGTGGGTGGTGGATGTGTAAAGTCGGACAGAGGGAGTTCTGCATATCATGCTTCTTCAATGCGAATTAACATTTCGACAGTGGGAACATGTGAATGAAAACACATTCTGGCATATTTGCCTCTCTCCTGTGATGACAGAATTACAGACCCTAACTGAAGCCTTCCACTGTTCAGTACCCAGTTTAGCATTCTACCACCAGCAAAAAATGCTGGAGATCACAATGGGTCACACAGAATTGATGGAAAGAGAGCAAGTGAAAGTTTCGAGTCGAGATGATTCTTCATCAGAGCTGAACTGATTTTTGGAGGGGAGAGCATTTTTACTGTAGTTTGAGTTAGAGTGAGTTGGGTAATGGGTGTAGGGTGCTGGCGGAGAATGTATCCTCACACCCTTCTGCCGAAATTCTAGCATCACGGCTGTCTACTTCACACTTCACTTCAGCACTGATGAAGAGACATCTTGACTTGATAAGGGTGCATGTTCTCTCTCCATGGATTCTGTATGACCTGTTGTGATCATCCAGCAATGATTGCTTTCAGTGCAGGTTCCAGCATCTACAGGTATTTGTTCCTACGTTCTAACATTGTACCATTTAGTTTATATTGGTCCCTGTACAGTCTGACATTCAAAAAACATCAGCTCACATCTCGCCATAGTTCGTCTACTGAGGGACTATATTATACAAAGTGTGAGATCTGTTTTATTCTGCAAAACCCAAACGAATGGATGCAAAGATGTCAATCGGTCGGCCATTGTATGTTTGTTCATGGGTCGCATTTCATGTTAGCACAGCAATGGAAAACTGTCCATGCAGGGGGAATTGCAGGTCAGAGTAGGAACTATGTAAGATTGCGACAACCACATTGCCAGAAGTGCGTGGCAACTAATATAAAAGGAGTCATACTTACATGAGTGGTCAGGAAGACACGCCCTCTCTTGGACCACAATGCAGTAATCTAATTTCAGCTCGAACACAGTCCACTATGACCACAAATTGTGTTGTCAACTATCTGGCATTCAGGGAGACTGCACATGTCAGTACGCTGAAGTACAATGCAGCAGCATCAACCTGGGATACCTCCTGTATTTTGGTTGAACAATGAGAGAAGAATCTGAAAGCTTATGTTTTCAATTACACTTGTAGGCTATAACCTGGTGTCATGTGAATTATGACCTTGTCTCTACATCATCAGTCGTGTGACCTTTTGATCTTTTCATTCCAAGCTCTGTGTTTGATTCCACCTCTCTGACTAACACATGAAGACAGACTGAGGCTCCGAAACCTTGTGCTTTCAAATAAAACTGTTGGACTATAACCTGCTGCTATATGATTTCTGACATTGTCCACCACTGTCCACCATCACCAACTCCACCAAAACTGATGAAACATAACAACCAAAGCATTGACTTATCCTTTCCTCCAGATTCTGCATGGTTTGCTTTGTTCTTCGATCCTCCTGTTTGTCCACCCTGGATTCCAACGTCTGCAATTTCGATTCTTCTTTATCTCTAATTTGCCACTGACTCACTCGCCACATAAGGTACTGCCTCTCACAGTCAGACTTATGCACCTTAATAAATTGCCTCCTCAAAGAGCAGTGCTTATGGAGGAGCTCGAATAATCATGCAGATCACGGTTCAATTCGAAATTCTGCTCTGTTCATGAATTCCACTTTCGAAAAGTTTCCACTCCACTTATTTGCATATCACCCATAAAAGGAACACCCCGTTCCACAAGCGGCAACCTGATTTGTGGAAAGAAATTCCCAGAAATGTACAATACACCCGGAAGTGGAGGTTTCTCTTCACTCGGAGACCATGTTCATAATTTGAGGTCAACTCCAACAAAAATCAATTACCAAACTTTACTTGAATCACGTTCACGAATTAACCCAGATCATCTCTAAAATTGCACAAGTCTTCCTTTTTGTTTTGCTTCGGCTTCAAACTAGGTGGAAGGGATTTCATCTGGAAGCAATCGCCTCATCTCCTCAGCTTGAAATCATAGAATCCCTCCAGAGCAGAAAGAGGCCCAGTGCCCCATCTTGTCTCTGAAGATCCTCTGAAGATCAACCCACCCTATCCCTGTAACCATGCGTTTCCCATGGCTAACCCACCTGGCTGCACATCTTGGCACTCTGTGGAAACCACAGCTTCCACATAAGAGCCATGCATTCACGAGGAGAATGTGCAGACACAAAACATACAGTCAACCAAGGCTGGATTTGATGCCGGGTCCTCGTTGCTGTGAGGCAACTAAATGCTATACCAGCTTATTTTGTCTCAACTCTTTTCCACAACATTTCCAAGTAGAAGCTTGTTACAGATTGAACGCAATCAACGCTGGTTGCTGAGCAGAGGTATGTTCCCGACCGAAGACAGTCGACGCTGGTTATTGAGTCGTGGCCTCTTACAGCCGAACATGGTCGACACTTGTCGCTCAGTAGAGGACTGTTACATTTTGAAAACAGTCGATTCTGACTGCTAAGAGATCGTAAAAACTGCTGATACTGGAGTCAGAGATAACGCAGTGTGGAGTTGGAGGAGCACAGCAAGCCAGTCAGCATCAGAGGAGCAGGAAACAACGTTCCTTCTCCACTGATGCTGCCTGGCCAGCTGTTTTCCTCCAGCTTCATGCTGAGTGGATTCTTGTTGCTAATCTGTTACAGTTTGAACACAAACAACACTGATTGCTGAGGTCTGTTACAGATTGAACACAGTAGACACTGGTTGCTAAAGAGTAGTCAGTTACAAGTTGAAGACAGTCAACACTGGTTGCTGAGTAGAGACCTATTACATGTTGAACAAAGTAGACACCACTTGGTGAATTGAGGCCTCTTACAAGTTGATCACAGGAGACGTTATTTGCTTGGAAGGGGCTTGTTACAGATTGAACGCAGTGGAAACCAAGTGCTGAATTGAAGCCTATTACAGCTTTAAGAAAGTCGACACTGGTTGCTGAATAGAAACCTGTTATAGGTTGAACAAGGAGAAACTGTTTGTTGAGTTTGGCCTTTAACAGGTTGAACACCATTGACACTGGCTGCTGAGTTGAGGCCTATTACAAGCCGAACTTAAACACTCTTTGATGTGTCTTGGCTTGTTGCAGTTTGACCACAGTTGACATTGGTTGCTAAGCAGACACCTGTTACAAGTGGAACACAGAAGACACTGGTTACTGACTATTGGCCTGTTACAGGAAGAAACAGGAGACACCGGTTGCTGTTCCCGATGGCCAGGGTGCGGTGGTGGAAGTACAGACCAGGAGAGTCCACGTTTCAAGGATACAGGATCGGACTGAGACGAGGAGAAATATTCTCGCCCACTGCATGGTAGAGTCTGAAGAATTCTGTGTCACAGAAAGCGGTGAGAACTGAAATATTGATCAACAAGGAGTTGGATATAGTATTCAAGTCTAAAGGAGTCAAAAAGTATGAGAAGAGAGTGTGGGTCCAGGAAACTATAGTTCAGTGAGTCTCACGTTGGTGTTGGAGCAGTTATGAAAGATAATTCATAGGGATGGGATTTGTGCGCATTTGGGAAGAAAAACATAGCCAAACTAGGAACAGTCAGCATGGTTTTCTTCAGTGCGTGTCATGTCCAACTAACTTGTTTGAATTTCTCAAGTAGGTAGCAAGTGTGATCGATGAGGGCTGAGCAGTGAATGTTATCTACAGGGATTTTAGTAAGGTTTTTGGCAAAGTCCCTCATGGTAGTTCACCCAGAAGATTAATGCACATGGGATCTAAGGAGTGTTGCCTGCTTCTAATGGGAATTAGCTCGCCCGTTGAAGTCAGGCGTAGTGATTGCAGTCAGTGAATAGTCTTCTTCTTCAGGGATCTGCATTGGAACCTCTGCTGTTTGTGATATACAGTTGATGTCAGGAAACGGAATAACATTGATGTACGGAGGGATCTTCGGGTTCAGGTCCATAGCTCCCTGAAAGTGGCCATGCGAGTAGATAGGGTGGTAAAGAAGGTGTTTGGTATGCTTGCCTTTAGTGATCAGGGAAATGAGTAAAAGAGTCTGGATATCATGTTGCAGCTCAGTTTCTCTCTCTCTCTCTCTCTCTCTCTTTCTCTGTCTTTGTCTCTCTCCTTCTCTATCTCTCTTTGTCTGTCTCCTTATTTCTCTCTATATCGCTTTCTCTCACACACCCTGCGGGGCATGTCAAATAACAAGCCCTGTCCGTCTCAGGAAAAGTTGTTTTATATTCCAGATCCCTGTGTTCACGTAGCCTTTAGCCTTTAACACTGTTGTTACCGCATCTGGAGCATGTGACGGGGCCTTCCGTTTTAAAAAAAAACATGGGCAGCCTCCACGCCCCCGATGAGTCGCTGGAGATTTCTACTTTGCACCCATTTGGACACAATCACAAGAATACCAAATTTCAAAGGGCGTTGGAGAGGAGAAGGAACTGTAATTAATACAGCTTGTATACTGACTGGTTGGCAATTGGGTTTTGATTGGCATGAGGGCAAGAAAATATGTCAGGGAGACCACATTGACCGTGTCATTGTTTACCACATTAACAATGTTTCAACTCAAATCAGGCTCAGCCAGCTTTCGTTCCTCAGAGCATTGCTTTAGAGAGAGTTTAACTCATCGATGTGAGTAAAATGGGCAACTGAAGGCCATTTTCCCGAGTTTTATGACCAGTATTGAAACAATTTAGCACATGTGGCCGAGCACAGAATGGGTCTTCACTTTGTTTGGCCCATTCTCTGCTCAGTTACGTCCTACTACGTTGGAGTCATCACTTGGCACCGTCACCTAGAATCAATGACATTTTCAGACAGGGGACACAGGCCCTTGGAATGTCATGAGCAGCTAATTTTCATCTTGTTATCGCTTGTCACGGAAGAAGCCCATCAGCCAATGTGCTCAGAACAAGATCCAGCAAACAACAATCAGATTTTCCCCTCCCATTGAGGGTATTCAGGCTGGGCCCTGTATTTATTGCTCCATCCCCTAATTGCCCCCTTGAGAACTTTGGGGTGAGCTGCCATCTTGAACCCCTGCAGTACGTGTGGTGTAACAATACCGTTAAGGAGGGATATCCAGGATTTTGATCCAGTGAAACTGAAGGAACGGGCAACATATTTCCATGTCGGGATGGTGAGTGGCTCAGAGAGGAACTTGCATGAGCTGGCATTCCAGTCTCTGCTGCCGTTGTCCGTCCACATGAAAGTGGTTGTGGGTTTGCAAGTTACTATTTCAGAGGTTTGGTGAGTTTCTGCAGTCTATCTTACAGATGGTAAACATTGCTGCTGCTGACCGACTGTGGTGGAGGGAGTGGATGAATGTGGATATGTTGCCAATCAAGTGGAAGCTGTTCTGTGCTCCGTGGTGTCGAGCCTATTGAGCGTTCTTAGCGCTGCCCACATCCAGGGTAAGTGGGGATTATTCCCTCACACTCCTGACATGAGTATTTTCGATGGTGGACAGGTTTTGGGGAGTCATGAAGTGAGTTGATGCAAGATTCCCAGCCTCTGACCTGCTCTTGTAGCCATTGTATGCAAATTCAGGTTCTAATCAGTGCTGTCATCATTCTGATGGCTAGCATGCATTGGTGATCAAAAGGAACGATTCCTCAGATCATCATTAACATACAAATTGCTATCTTCGTCACTAGGATGGTTCGTATGACCACAATCGCTGATAAAAATAAAAATTCACTTCATTTTTCATCAATAAACAAGTTGCACACTTTTTTTTTAATCAACGATCATATCTTTTAACAAATGGCAGAATAGATTATTCAATGCAACTATGCAAATTACACATAGCCCCTTTAAATCCCAAAACACATACAAAGAGACATTCACAAATTGAATGACCAAGATCCAGGGCTCGGGTGAAATATCATGAATGTCAAACGTGGATAAAGGAGCAAAATCTGTGGATTGAGTCGCAATGGAATTGTGGAATTAGCTGCCTTTTGCACCGAGCTTTAAGAGAAGCTGTCACTTTGTTGGCGAACCTGGAAGAACGTCACATCAGCATCCGGACAGATCGACATTGGTCTTGGCTTCAGATAGACGTTCTTGCTCACTGAGCCCTTGACTGCTCTACTCGCAGACAATGGAACCTAACGAATGAAAGTAATAACGAGACCTGTCTCCTCTTGCAGGATGTAGCAAGGTCAGGACAAAAGCAGTAACTACCCGGTTTCTATTTCAAAGAAATAGCAGATTCAGTTTCTCCGAAAATGGCATGACCTTGTGGAACCAACATCTAACTTCTAGTCATTAAAAAAATTCTTTAGAACATAGTTTGAGAGCACCGAATCCAGAGCAGAATGAGAGAAAGACCATTCTCCGGGTTACTGTTTCCAAATGCAATGCCTGTAATTCTGACACTGATAATCCCCAGGATATTGATTAATGATGATATTGATTTGAAATGTTGATGACGACCCTGTGTGTGACCATATTTGTCCACTCGCTGCTCTGTTTCAGTGATCGCTTGATACTGCTGCAGGTCCAAGCTATCCTGCAAAATTTGGGGCTGCAGAGTACGTTTGATTACAGAATCTATGTGAAGAAGCTATGGTGCGAGCTGTTGCAGAGGGTTGCCCATTTCGGCAACAGAGGATTGTCCACTGTGGTGGAAATGATTCGAGAAAACCAGAATCTGGAGTGCCTCCGGGTCACTGTGGGAAGGGATGACAATCTATATACACTGCACCCAGAGTAAGTTCGCTCTGAGCATCTCTGACTTCTGTCAGCGTCAGGTAGCAGACAGCCGAATGTTAATGCCTAGGCTGGAGGAGGAGCTCACGTCACATGTAATCCAGGGTCACGGTTTGCAGGGACACGGGTACAAATCCCATGCACGCAACAGCTGGGTGCATTTTAGTTCAGGTTCACGACGTGGAATGTAGGAAGTCAAAATCAGAAATTGCTGAAGAAACTCAGCATCTGCGGAGAGAGAGAGCAGAGTAGACATTTCAGCTCTGTGTCACTTGTAGTTTAGAATATACTGCTGGCGTAACTGAGACTGTAGCCCTGTTAATAAAGTAAAGGTTGTGTATCCTATATATACCGCCCTGTCATAGTGTCATAGATGCATACAGCACATTCACAGACCCTTTGGCCAAACTCATCAATTGCAAAACGATTTTCCAAGCTAACATAATCACCGCTTGCTTGAATTTTGCTCATATCCCTCTAAATCTTTCCTGTTCATACCCATCCAGATGTCTTTTAAATGTTGAAATTGTACCAGCCTACACCACCTCCTCTTGCAGATCATGCCATACATGCACCACCATCTGCGCGATAAAGATACTCCTCATGCCTCTTTTCAATCATTATCCTCTCACCTTAAACCCATGCCTTCTGGTTTTGAACTCCCCTACACCTGATAATAGACCTTGGCTATTCACCTTATCTACGCCTCTCGTAATTTCATAAAACTCTGTAAGGCCACACCTCATCTGCTATGCTCCGGGGAATAAAGTACCAGCATATTTAAACTCTCCTTATAACTCAAACTCTCCCATACCAGCAACATTCTTGTACATCTTTCTACTCTTTCCAATTTATTGACATCATTCCTATAGCAGTGTAACCCTATTTTATGCAGTACTTCAAATGCAGCCTCACCAATCTTCTGTACAGTTTCAACATGACGTTCCAATTCTAATACGTAATGCTCTGATGAATGAAGGCAAACGTACCAAATGCCTTCTTCACAACACTGTCAGCTTGTGACACCAATTTCAAGGAACTATCTACCTACACCACAAGGTCTCTTTCTGTTGGACAGCACTCCCCAGTGCCCTGCAATTTATTGTGTCGGCCTCGCCTTGGTTTGTTTTCCCAAACTGAATCAAGTCACATTTATCTGTGTTAAGCTTCATTTGCCAGCCATTGACTAATAATGCAGCCAGGCCCCTCTGCTCTTGTGCCCTTGTGCCAGTGATTCCAAGGTGGTAAAATCCAGGACGTCTATTTGATCAGTATTTTCCAAATTGCTCGAGAGGTTAAACCATGAGAAACCCTTCCCACAGCATCTGTGAATTCCATACCATCAAAACAATTGAAACAGGCACTAAGGTCACAATTGAGAGGAGCGTAGTGTAACTCTTTACAAAGGAGATTTCTGGACAAGATTATAAAACCAGTTCATGTACGAATTTTTGAATTGTGGGACTCATAGGAGCCTTGTAATCAGAGTGGCATTTATAAACGTGACAATTCATTTGATGTCTTTTATTCTGTTGTTCAAGATATTCCAGTGCCTCTTTAATCTTGTGGAAGGTTAGGTTTGGGTTTTGGGTGTGCACTTTAGAGAACAGACAGGGATGGAACAGGCACTAAATGAGTATCTCTCACAGGTTGCAGATTAAGCCTGTTTCAGTCCCATCTGTAGCTGGCGCTACTCCTTGGCACACCATTACTAACAAAGCTGTGGGCGAAGCCCCTCCAACCCGGACAAAAGCAGAGCAGTGCCCATTCAAACAAGGCTGGAGAATACACATGATGGAAAGTAGGACCCTGGAAAGCACCAAGGATCACAGGAAAGTTGGTGCGCACGTACCCCACTCCCTTAAGGTAGCGGGACAGGGGGATAAAGTGTTTCAGAAGCATCATTGGATACTTGGCGTTATTAAACGTGGTGCAGAGTTTGAAACAGGGAGGTGTGGTTGTGAACTATATACAACTTCAGTTAGGCCACACCGAGAGAGTATGGTGTGCAGTTCTGGAATCCCCTTTATAGGAGGGATATGATAGCACTGGGAGAGGTTGTGGAGGGAGATTTACCAGAGGGTTGCCTTGTGGAGCCTGGAGAGTTTGAGTTGTTGAAGAGAAATTGGGACGGAATGGAGTTGTTTACCTGAAAACATTGGAGATTGAAAGGGGAGGACATGATCAAGATGGGTGAAATAATTAGGGGTATCGGTAGGGAAGATAGAACGGATATTTTCCCCTTGGTGGAGTGATCAAAGACCGGATGTGTCATAGATTTAAGGGAAAGGGCAGGAGCATTAGAGGAAAATTATTTTGCCGAGAGTCTGGCGGGGAATCTGCAAAACACGATCTGAAAGTCTGAGATAGGTAGAAACACTCATCACATTGAGAAGGATTTAGATGGGTATTCATGATGCCAAGTCGATTGGCCAAGTGGTGGGAAATTTGGTTTCGTATAATGAGTTGTCTCGTTTCTTACCGGTGTTTGCTTGATGGGTTGACGGGTCTTTTCCTGTGCTGTTGAACTCTCTGATACTGTTTGCCTCCTTGGGTTATCTCCAGCAGTTGGTCAGAACATGCTATTTGTCTCAGCCCTCCCCTCCTTCCCAACTAAATGTTGTCCAGAGGAAGGAATTCTATAGACTCACGTCCCTGCCATAAAAAGAAATATCCCATCTCCTCTCAGAATGGGGAATCTGGAGTCACGTATAGGCCAGACTGGGGAAGGACAATTGATTTCCTTTTCAAACGGAACAGATTATGTATGATTGATTTGTTTTGATGTGCATCGATGATCATGTGCAACAATACATCTTTACCGAAACTCAGGTCATATCTAAATTTCTGCATCGGTTTCACATTTGTTTCCAAGGGCTGGGTTAGGATTTGATCCGGTGTCTTTGGACCATTTGCTGACCAATACACCACCCCAATTCCCCCGGCCCCATTGAATTCTTCCAATTTGACTGAACATTAAATATTGGTGTTGAAAGCTGGACTTCGATTGTGGTGGCAGATGCCCTTCAAAACCTGTTTCCCTATATTTGAGCCTGCAGCATCTCTCCAGTTGAGAACAGTTTGCTGATGGTGATTGCTGAGGGTTCAATTGAAAGATTGGATAGGATCGAGATAGGGCCAAATGACTGACTCCTCCGATTTGGCCCATGGGATTCCCTCTTGTGATACATGTGTTGGTGCTCGAATCTAGGATCCACCACTAGCTAAACTCCTCTTTGCCATTTGCAGGTTCTCCTTGACAATGCACAATACAGTGTCATGCTTGTCATGGTAATGTGATACGTCGTGCATCCAGTCCAAAGATGGCAGCGGCAAGGGAGCAGCCAGAAATGTCGTTTGGCAGAAAATGGGAACTGCTGATACTGGAAATCTCAAACGAGCAGAGAAATTGATGAAGAGAATTCAGGAGGTTTGGTGGCATCTGTGAAAAGATAAAGAAAGGGCGAGAGGGAAAGTGAGACAGATTCAACATTTAGTGTCCAGTGACCATTCATCAAAATGTTACCATTTCTGTTTTTGGTTCACAAAACGGTTCAGATTGTGTGTGTGTGTGTGCGTGTGTGTGTTTGTGTGTGTGTGTGAGAGAGAGAGAGAGAACACTGAACCTTGAATATGCAGAGATGGCACAGCAGTCTAAGTCAATTGCCAGCCACTGCTCGAATACCCGTGACTTTGCCAGGGCCACGAACAGTGAACTCATTTACCTCCTTTCCCGACCTTAGACAAGAGAGGTCATTTTGGAAGCGGGAAAGGTTGTCAATTGCCAGACATCATTTTGTTATGGTGGGGTGCAAATTTGTATTTACCTCAGCTTACAGTTGGGTACCGAGTTGGCATTTCCAACACAGATGGGCACTTAGGCTAAACAAGGGAAATGGGGCTGGGGCAGACGTTCATGTCCATTTGGGGCAAATTTGTTAAACTTGGCAGGGAGTGGTGAGGGTGGCATTTTCCGTAGCCCTTTGTGGTTCCATGGAGGTGTAACAGGGATCAGTTGCTGCTGTTTGCTTTCGCTATTTTGCCTAGTAAGAGACTTTTTACATGGGTGTCAATCTCTCGATTCCTAAGCAGGAGTGAAAACGCATTGAGGTGGATTGGTTTATCTTTGACCCATTAAGGGACACTGCTTAAAACATTCCTACCACCTTTCTTGTGCAATTAACGTGGAGTGAGCGGACTCATTTCTTAAAATTCACTGCAACTCATTCACCAATACAAAGCAATACAAAGAACAGTAACTGCTGCAGAAATTCAGCAAGTCTGGCAGCATGTGTGGAGAGAGAGAGAGAAATCGAGTTAATCTTTCGGGTCCAGTGACCCTTTTACTTATGGGATTGCAGTCTGTAAATCTTGTCTTTGTGAGGACTTGCCTTCTCAAGTAAGACGTCTACCTCCACCTGCACTGGTTCAATGGTGGAGCACCCCACCTCTCAGTTATGATCGCTATTTCCCAGCCGATTTCAATCCAGCTCTGATCGAATTCCTCATCAGGGCCAATTCATAAAGGTTTACGAGATTGTCAATACAGTTAGCGAGACAGCTTTCTGAATGCCCCTGTCAGAAAACATGCAGCGAGATTCATTCTGATCCGTGGCGACGAGCTTAATAAGGTACACCCTGCAGAAACTTGTTTCAACGAGGCAATATCCAATGGTTGCTCGATAACACGCAGCAAAGTGAAAGCTTTGAAGTGATCAGGATCAAACTAGACTGGATTCAAAGGGACTAGAGAGAACGTGCCAATCATGTAATTTGAAGCTGCTTTCGGAAAGCAGGTTTACATTTTTTTGAATCTGAAATGAGGCAGTCCTGTGATCAGTTATGTGCACACGTTGCCGATTGAGGGCACCCATTACCAGCTGTACCTTGTTGTTTGACACTTTTATTGAAAGAAGTTTCAAATGAAGGCGATGATGCAATTATTATATTTTGTGACAGAATCAACAATTTCATCTTTCAGCCTTTTTTTCAGAAACACACATAAACGCAGACAAACATACACACAATTTATCTTTATAAAGAGGAGGGTTGAAATGCCAAGTGCAGGGGGAGTGAACAGGGACAGTTTTGAGTGTTCTGGGCTCGAACAGCAGTTAATGTTCCATGAAAGAAAAACGTTCCAAACAGAAGCCACAGAATAAAGGCCTCTCTCCTTCCAGCCCCAATCCAGGCTTGGGAGCCGCTTTTTAGGAAGGAGTTACATCCTGGAGGAGCACAGCGCTGCCAGTTGGCTAATCTGCGCTCAGTTGTGTGAAAGACTCCCGCCTGCAGCTGCAGAGAAGTAGCGTTATTTATTGATCTTTTATTTTGTTTGGTTTGCATGTGACAGAGCGGGAATTGTAGTTTATCGATAAGTTTTGGGGTTGCTTGTATGACCCATCCATTTGGCAATTTCTGCCTCCCAGGTATTCAATGATTTCAAGTAAAGCATCAATTTCACTGTTAAAGGTTGTATCTCGTCATTTCTTTGCCCCTGGGTCGAGTTGGAATGGGTAGCAGTGGGGATGTCATAGGGAGTGAAATTCTCGTGCAGAGCGTGAAAACTGCCTCCCATTATCCCCTAGGAGCCTGTCTCGACAGACAACCAAATCGTCATGGATGCCCCTTCAGCACAGAAACACCCGGACATGACAGTCCCCAACGACCTGACACGACCAGCTCTGCATGCAATAGGACACACTTTGAATGAACAAATTAAACACTGTTGATTCTGACTCTCGGAGTCTGTCTCTCTGTGTCGGTCCCTTTTGCATTAAACGTGATACAATAACACACACACACCTCAAACACGCACTCGCAGCAATGCGTCGGCATCTCCTGGCACTATAATCAAGCCTACCCCAGCTCAGAGTCTCCCTCTCCCAGGCCTACAAAGGGCCTGTCCTGTTTTTCAATCTTCGCAAGATCCACAAACTCAACTCACGTTTCTACTCTGACTTATTGGACACTAAAAACCGTAAGTACACTAAACTTACTGCCTGCCACCCAACAAAGGCCTCTTCCACCCCCCAAATCCCCAACCCGACGCAGGACCTTCCCCACAATGTGTCCGTCGCCATTGGCCATGTGGCCACTTTCAGGGCACCACGGAGTCCACGGATGACGTCACATCCGCCGCCGCCGAGTACGCCACTTCCGGTGCAGCGAACGCGATCGACACCATTGCTGATGCCGACATGTCCGTTTGCGAGGCCAACACCACTGACATCCAAGACGCAGTTGCTGACGCTGCTGCCGCCGCCGCCGCCAACATCCAGGACTTATCGGCCGATGCCGCTCCGCCCACCGCCGGCACCGACGTCGAACCGCCCACCACCGACGACACTTCGCCCACCACCGGCACCGACGTCGCTCCGCCCACCGCCGACATCGCCCCCCCACCCCACTGCCTCCACAGCCAGCAGCTCCAGAGGACACAGTAGCACCCAGCTTTGCCGAGTCTTCACCATCCCCCCAGACTTCCCCCGACTGAGGATGAACGGTCAGTCCTCAGTAAAGGGCTCACCTTTATCCCCCGCCACCCTAACATCAACGAATACCGCTCACGCTTGGACGTTGAACAGTTTTTCCGCCGCCTCCGCACTTACTTCTTTAATCGTGAGCCTAACCTTCATTCTACTGACTCCGTCTCCCGCCTCCAACACACCCTTCCTCCTGGACACGACCCCAAGGCCTCCTACCCTCCCTCGACCTCTTCATCTCAAACTGCCGTCGAGATATCAATCGTTTCAACCTTTCGACCCCTCTCACCCACTCCAACCTCTCCCCAAAAGAACGTGCAGCCCTCTGCTCCCTCTGCTCCAAACCCAACCTCACCAGAAAACCTGCGGTCAAGGGAGGCCCAGTTGTAGTTTGGTGCACTGACCTCTACATCCCCGAGGCCAGGCGCCAGCTACATTTTTCCCTCCCCACCCTTATCTGCCTTCCAGAGGAACTGCTCTCCCCGTGACTCCCTTGTCCGTTCCACACTCCCCACCGGCCCCACGACCCCTGGCACTTCACCCTGCAACCGCAGGAAGTGCTACACCTGTCTCTACGCCTCCCCCCTCACCCCATCCCAGGCCCCAAGAAAACCTTCCACATTAAACAGATGTTCACCTGCACATCTGCTAATATGGTATACTGTATCCGCTGTTCTCATTGTGGCCTGCTCTCCATCGGGGAAACCAAGCAGAGGCTTGGAGTCCACTTTCTGGAACACCTACGCTCAGTTCACACTAAACAACTGCACCTCCCAGTCGCGAACCACTTCAACTCCCCCTCCCACTAATTCAACGACATGTCCATCCTGGGCCTCCTCCAGTGCCACAACAATGCCACCCGAAGGTTGCAGGAACAGCATCTCATATTTCAATTGGGAACCCTGCAGCCCAATGGTCTCAATGTGAACTTCACAAGCTTCATAATCTCTCCACCCCCGACCTCATCCCAAAACCAACCCAGTTCGTCCCCGCCTCCTTGACCAAGTAATCTGGAGATTACCACCATCAAGGTCTTGGGTGTTAAGTTTTTTGCCTTGTTCTCTATAATCACTCCTCAGGACCTCATCCTTATTTCTGCCTATGTCATTTCTGGCTGCTCACCCTCCCCCTTGAGAATAATCTGCAGCTGCTCTGAGACATCCATGACCCTGGCTCCCGAGAAGCAGCACACCATCCTGGCTTCCCGTCAGTGGTCACGGAATCTCCTGTCTGTCCCACTAACTATCGAGTCTCCCGTCACTAAGGTCCTTTACCCTTTCTCGCAGTGCCTCCGAGCCAGCAGTAGTGCCACTGACCTGCCTACTGCTGCTTTACCCTGAACAGTTATTCCCCCTCCGTCCCCTCCCCCTCCCCCCCTACAACAGTAACCAAAACAGTATACTCAGTGTGCATTGAGACCAGTGAGAATTGGTCTCTTGAAACTCCAAGAGACATGATCAATTCTCACTGGTCTCAATACACACGGACAAAGAAGGACACAAATTCGACTGCAATAACACATCGATAACAGCACGAGCCGAACAGAGACAATCAGAACTGTATGAACATTGAACTTGACCTGATGTACAAACCACTGAAAAACAGATCCAGATGTAATGCCAACCACCCCAGAAAACCAAGATATATAAATAACAAGTGGGACAGAACACCAACGCTTCACTGGAGGCGCGCTGACGATGTGACCGAGCAGGGCGATGAAACATCTGCAACCAAACAGACTGGCTCACTGAGCAAGTCTAAACCCTCCTCCACAACCCGAGCTACAAATCTTCTCAAAAACTTTACTTGCTTTGCTTTCCTGGTGGTCACCCAGCTACTCTCTGCCTGTACCTTTGGTGTGACCACCTCACTAAAACTCTTATCTATGCAGCTCAGATGATCCTGAGTGCATCCGGCTCTGACTCCAGCTCCAGCTCCAGCTCTAGCTCCAGCGCCGAGGCCAGACAGCAGCTCTCTGACACCTCCTCCTACCGCCCCATTGATCATGACCCCACCCGCGACCACCAAAACATCTCCCACAACCCCATCACTTCAGGTGACCTGCCACCCACAGCCTCCAACCTCGTACCACAACCCCGCACTGCCCGTTTCGATCTCCTTCCCAAAATCCACAAACCTGACTGCCCTGGTCGACCCAGTGTCTCCGCCTGCTCCTGTCCCACCAAACTTATCTCCACTTATCTCGACTCCATTTTCTCCCCCTTGGTCCAGGAACTCCCCACCTATGTCAGTGACACCACCCACGCCCTCCACCTCCTCCAAAACTTCCGATTCCCTGGCCCCCAACGCCTCATCTTTACCATGGACGTCCAGTCCCTATACACTTGCATTCCCCATGCAGATGGCCTAAAGGCCCTCCGCTCTTCCTGTCCCGCAGGCCCGACCAGGCCCCCTCCACTGACATCCTTATCTGCTTAGCTGAACTTGTCCTCACCCTTTACAACTTCTTCTTCAATTCCTCCCACTTCCTACAGACAAAGGGGGTGGCCATGGGCACCCGCATGGGCCCAAGTTATGCCTGCCTCTTTGTAGGATACGTGGAACAATCCCTCTTCCGAAGCTCCACTGGCCCTATTCCCCCACCTCTTCCTCTGTTACACAATGGCTGTTTCGGCGCCGCCTTGTGCTCCCACGAGGAGCTTGAACCGTTAATCCACGTCACTAACACCTTCCACCCCAACCTTAAGTTTACCTGTACCATCTCCAATACCTCTCTCTCCTTCCTGGACCTCTCTGTTTACATCTCTGGCAACCACCTGGAAACATATATCAATTTCAAGCCTACCGATTCCCACAGCGATCTAGAATACACTTTCTCTTACCCACTTTCCTGCAAAAATGCCATCCACTATTCCCAATTCCTTCACCTCCATCGCATCTACTCCCGAGATGAAGCATTCCAATCCCGGACATCCCAAATGTCCTCGTTTTTCAAGGACCGCAACTTGCCCTCCACAGTGGGCAATAACTCCCTCAACTACTTCTCTCATATTTCCCGCAACTCATCCCTCACACCCCCTCCCCGCAATAACAACCAAAACAGAATCCCCCTCGTCTTCATGTACCACCCCACCAACCTCCAGATCCAATGCATCATCCTCCGGCACTTCCGCCACCAGCAATCTGACCCCACTACCAAGGACATTTTCCCTCCCCACCCTTATTTGCCTTCTGGAGAGACCACTCTCTCCGTGACTCCCTTGTCTGCTCCACACTCCCCACCAGCCCCACCACCCCCGGCACTTTTTCCTGCAACCACAGAATCTGCTACACCTGCCCCTACACCTACCCCCTCACCCCCAACCCAGGCCCCAAGAAAACCTTCCACATCAAACAGATATTCACCTGCATGTTTGCTAATGTGGTATACTGTATCTGCTGTGCCCGATGTGGCCTCCTCTACTTGGCTTGGAGACCGCTTTCTGGAACACCTATGCTTGGTTCATGACAAACGACTGTACCTCCCACTAACGAACCATTTCAACTCCCCCTCCCACTCCTTGGATGACATGTCCATCCTGGGCCTCCTCCAGTGCCACAATGATGCCACCCGAAGGTTGCAGGAACAGCACCTCATATTTCACTTGGGAACCCTGCAGCCCAATGGTTTCAATGTGAACTTCACAGGCTTCAAAATCTCCCCACCACCCGACCGCATCCCAATACCAGCCCAGCTCGTCCCCGCCTCCCTAACCTATCCTTCCTTTCTCCCACCTACTCACTCTTCCCACCTCAAACCTCACCCCGACCTCCTACCTACCATTCTCATCCCTCCCTCCTTGACCTGTCCGTCTTCCCTGGACTGACCAACCCCCATCCTAACTCCCCACCTACACTTACCTTGACTGGCTCCATTCCCATCTCCTTGACCTGTCCGTCTCCTCCCAACCTAGCTGTTCCTTTGTCCATCTTCCATCCGCCTCCCCCTCTCTCTCTATTTATTTCAGAATCCCCTTCCCCTTCCCCATTTCTGAAGAAGTGTCCAGACCCGAAATGTCAGCTTTCCTGCTCCTCTGATGCTGCTTGGCCTGCTGTTTTCATCCAGCTCTGCACCTTGTTATCTCACAATAACACCCTCCCCTGGCTGGCCCATGCCACTACACGAGCACCAGGTTGCTTTTTTTTTCCTGTCGCAAGAACCAAAGCCTTGGAATCTGTCGTTTCTCAGCCAGTCCTCAAGGGGGAGCAGAACAATCACCGATCACATCTATCACCTCGTCCTGTGGGCGGGTGGATCAACGCCCATCACATTGATCGTAGAGTCACAGAGTGATACACATGTACAGTACGTTAACAGACCATTCGGTACAACTCGTCACAGCCAATCAGATATCCTAAATAAATCTAGTCTCATTTGCCACCATTTGGCCCATATCCTTCAAAACCCTTCCTATCCATGTACCTGTACAGCCGCTTTTTAAGTGTTGTTATCGTGCCAGTCTCCATCACTTCCTATGGCAGCTCATTCCATACACACAACACCCTCTGCGTGAAAATGTTGCCGCTCAGATCCCTTTTATACCTTTCCCCTCTCACTTTAAACCTGTGCTGTTTAGTTTTGAACTCTTGACTGTTTATCCTATCCAAGTCCCTTATGATTTTATAAACTTCTTTAAGGTCACTCCTCAGCCTCCAATATTCCACGGAAAATAGCCTAAGACTATTCACCTCTTCCCTGCAGCTCAAATCGTCCAAGCCCCGCCACATCCTTGTCAATCTTTTCTGGATCCTTTGAAGTTTCACACCACCTTTCCTATCGCAGGGAAACCGGAAATGCATGCAATTTTACACAAGTGGCCTAACCAATGCCCTGTACGGCAACAAATGACCTCCCAACTCCCATACACAATGCACTGATCAACAACGGCAAGCCTACCAAACGGCTTCTTCACTACCCTGTCTACCATTGATTGCACTTCCAACGAAATACGCACCTGCACCCCAAGGTCTCATTTGTCCAGCAACATTCTCCAGGAGCTTGCCATTAAGGATGTAAGTCCTGCACTGATTTGTCTTTGCAAATTCAGCCCCACTGGTTAACACTGCTGCCTCACAGCGCCAGAAGCCCGGATTCAATTCTACCCTCGGGCGACTGTCTGTGTGGTGTTTGTACATTCTCCTGTTGTCTGCGTTGGTTTCCTTTCAGTGCTCCGGTTTCCACCCATTTTCCAAAGATGTGCAGTCTAGGCGAATTGGCCATCCTAAATTGCCTAAAGTGTTCAGGGATGTGTAGATTAGGTGGTTTATAGGGGGATGGGTCTGGGCGGGTTGCTCTGAGGGTTGGTGTGACTTGTTGTGCCGAAGAGCCTGTTTCCAAACTGCAGGGTTTCTATGAAGTAACTCTATGAAATAAACTTCATCTGGCATTCCTCGGTCATTGAGTAATCTGTCCAAGATCACATTGTCCTCTGAGGTAGCCTTTTTCGTTTTGAACTACACTTCCAATTTTGGCACCATCCTCCGACGTGCAGATTATCTTCCCACCCCAACAACTGCCATCACTGTGATCACCCAGATCACAAGGATGGGGGATCAATTCCCCATCACATCAGTCACCCAGTCCTCCCCGGGGTGTAGATCGATTTCTGATCACAAATGGATGACGTGGGGTAATGAGCCATTACAGTGAGACTCCAGGTTTAAAGAAATTTCTGAACAGTCTGTCTCAATCTCTCTATCCTGTTTTTTTGTTTTTGTTAGAGGAGGAGGGAAGGATGGAAACTTTACAGTAATGTAACTTTTGGCGTTTACCACTCCTTGACATTATGTTCTTCCTCACTCCGCTGATCAGTCGTGATGAGTGAGCCTAGTTCTCCCTGATTAGATTACAATTTCCCAAATGTACTGCGATTCCTTCATAATTGATTCTAAATGCTCTCCTAACATTAGATGCTGAGCCAATTATCCTAGCATTTCCCAGTATTACCTTCTTTCCTTTTTCCAGTCGGAGTGTCACCTTGGCAGTGTTCCAATCATCAGTTTCGTCTCTGATATCCAGCGACTTGTTGGAATGTTGCAACCAACGCATCTGACTTTTATCAGGGATCAATGTTACAAGCCATCAGGGCCTAGAGATGTATCTGCCTTCAGGGCCATCACATTGTGTGATATTTCTTCTTTAGGAATGATGATGGTACGTAATTTCTTTCCCATATTCTTTCGAATAAATGTACTTTCTTCTACTGTGAGGAGTTATGCAAACTACCTGCCTTACTCCTCTGCCATTTCGTTGTTGCCCATAACTGTTTCCCCAGATTCAGTTTCCTCGGTTCATTTCGATATTTTTTCTTCCACATTCTGTGTTTAAATAAGTTTGTCATTGTCCGTTTTTATATATGTCACTAGTTTGCACTCTCCATTTAATTTGCCTCTCTTTTTTGAATTTTTGGTCCTCCATTTTTGGCGTAAGAATTTATCCATTCTGCAGAGCTCTCACTACATTTTTTTTTCATTCTTATTGAATATTTTCATTCAAATTTATCCTCGCTTTAACTTCTCTGTTTGGCCATGATTGCTTTATCCACCAGAGTCATCCACCATACTGAGAAATATTTCAGTTATATTACACCACAGCTGTTCCGACAGGGGTTTCACTGGCTCATGTTTATTGTAATCATCAACATTCATGGTTATAGAACAGTCAGGTGAAGGAGAGACACGGTAGAACGAAGCAGAGGGTGAACCCAAAATTGATCAATTATTCAGGTGCAGCGGAATGCGATCTTGAACAATCATCAACTGAGACAATAAAGATAGAATTCAATCCACAAAACTGACAAACACACTACTGTTGCGTACTATATGCCCACAAACAGTTAGGGAGAGATAGAGAATTGAATTGGTCAACAATTTCAGAATTACGCAGGAACAATAGTGAAGTAATGGCGAGAGAATTGAACTATACAAATATTAACTCGGATTGCTTAATGAGCAATGCAAAGTGGTAACAAACCTCTTAAAATTCATTAAAGTCACATTTTTTAGCCTGTCTGTGGGAAGCCCAACAATACAGAAGTCAGTTTTGAACCAAATATTTGGAACCTGACCAGGTGAAATCAGTAGGTGTGCATTTTGACGTTCGTGATAATTTCTCAGTCAGATTTTGGATAGTTATAGAAAAGGATAAGAATAGGATAACATTAAAAGTTGTAAAATAGGGGAAGGTTACTTCTTCAAAAATCACTCACAGGATGTGGGCGTCATTGTTTGACCAAGTATTTAATGTCCATCCCTTGTTAAAATTCAGGACAATGTTTCAACTTGGATGCAAAATTAACTTAAGAACAAAAAAAAAAACAAGGATAATGGTCAAAGGCTCTTGAGAATGGAAAGCTGTTTCAAGTGGTGTTCCACAGGGCTTAATGTTAGGACCACTGACGTCTGTTTTACACATTAAGACTTGAACGTGAACGTGGAGGAAAAAATGGAAAATTTGCAGTTGACACAAATAATGACCATGTAATGGACAGTACAGAGAATAGCTGTGAACCCAAAATGATATATATCGGTTTCAGGAGAGTGCAAGAATGTGTCAGATGAAGTTCAACTCTGGTGAGTTAGAGGTAATCCATTTGTGGAGTTCAAACAGCAGAAGGGAATAAAAAAAGAATAGGAGTATACTGAGAGGAAAATGAAGTGATATATCTTGGTCTGTAAGTACAAGTGCCCTGAACATTCACAGGTGGTTAAGAAGGAACATGGAATGGACTCCTTCCATTGGCAGAACTTTAAGTTATAAATTTAGGGATATAAATATGAGACATTAGTGGGAGTTGAGGTGGGGGCAGAGTACTTGTGAATATTTAAGTCTGATATAGATAGATTCTCGATCAGCCAGGAAATCAAGAGCTACGGGAAAAAAGCAAGGAACTGTTTGTGAGGAGTTTTGAATCAGCCATGATCCTATTGGATGGTGGAGCAGGCTCGATTAGCCAAATGGCCTACTACTGGTTCTATTCCACTTGGTTCTATTGGTGGAGCAAGGGGAGATGGGTCATCTGTTGTTATGGGCCAGACCAGACCCGACCAAAATACACTATGGAGATAGCCTGGACCCTAACTTATGCATATTTTTTTAAAAAACAAGGCAAGTGTAAGGCACAATGATCCAGATAGATTCGATCGATCCATCAGTAAGCTTTCATCAAAGTGCAATTAATTCTTGCACTAAAGTTGGTTACGACGAAAATAAGATTTGTTTTAAGTTTACTCGACTGAAATACTGAGCAGAGTAATAAATTATGTATCCACCAAATATCAACTGTTTCACTTTAGCCAGGATCCTATACAGATTCCCTTGGAATAGAACATTTAGCAAAGCAGTAATCATTCTCACATGCGATCTCTCCCTAGTCCAATAGGAAGAATCATCACCATAAGCAATCTGTGACTTTTGGTATTGAAGAGGAAGCCTCTCTCTGTAAGATTTAACTCTGGCAGCCGAGAACTCAAACCTTCACCTCCACAAGCCACCAACAAACAACAAATAAACCAGGCCAGAAAGAAAATCCTATGTCTGCGTGAGACTGACAATGTCAACTCATCATTCTTTCGCCTTACTTTAAACGAAAGAGAGAGAAGTGAAAGCAGCTTATCAACTGATTGCCTGAAGGAGACTTTTCAGGAGCACTGTGACAACAGTCATCTGCAGAGTATAGCACAGAACACATCTGTGAAAGGTACAGTAGAATCACACGGCATAAATGATGGAAATTGGAAGACGTGTATCCAGAGCACCTGCCAGGGATTTTCTTCCAGAGGACAACAGCTGTTCCTTCTTAGAAGAATGCATTATTCCACAATTCATCAGTCAGAATGGATTTACCACACTATTCTTGCAGCTGTTGGGTGTCTGGCAGGAGATAATAGATACAAAGCCTTGAGTAATGTTAATGGTAATGTATGGGTGAATTCTGTCTCAGAATCTCCGGCACAAAAAGCAATAACTACGGATTTCGAACGGATATATCAGGTAAATGCGTGGCTGGAAAATGGTGCGAGGGGTAGTGCTTCAGATCCTGGGGTATTGAAATCAATTCTGGGGGAGGTGGGACTGGTACAACCTGGACTGGTTGCAACTGTGCAGGACTGGGATTGATATATTGTCTAGGAGGATTTGCGAGAGCAGTTTGGGTAGTTTTAAACTAAAATGGTAAGGTGTGTCAGTGGGAAACTATGAAGGGTGGTAGAAGAGAGGGGAACAAGGGGAAAACCAAAAGACAAAACGGGATGCCAGGAAAATTGTCAGCAAAGAATGCACGCCACAATGGTAAATAATGTGAAAAGGACTAAAAAAATTATGAAGAATTAAGGTCTTATGTCTTAATGCATAGAATGTTCACGATAAACCTGATGAATTAAACATGCAAATAGACATACATGAATAGAATACATCTGGGATAACGGAATCTTGGCTGCAGGGTAACGAGGGATGGGTACTCAATATCCAGGGGTATTCAGATTTTAGGAAGGACAGATAAATAGTAAAACGGGATAGGTAGCATTGCTGCTTAGGAGGACATTAGCGAGAAAGCAAGAAAGGATGTTAGCTGCATTGAATTGGAATCTTTACAGGTAGAGTTTAGAAATATTAAGGCAGGTAATAATACCAGGGGTTGGGCACAGACTCCCAATCTGCATTGTGAATGTTATAGAGGCATTAAAAAGGAAATTAAAACAAGCTAAAAAGGTACATTTGTAATTATGGATGACTTCAATCTGCATTTAGATTGGGCAAATCAGATCAGTAATAATAACGTCGATAAGGGTTTCCTGGAGTGTGTTCTGAATGGTTCTCTGCATCAGTACATTGAGGAATCAATGTGAGCCGGTCATCCAAGAGCAGCGATTGTTTAATGACAGGAATAAATTTCATTCGAACTGTGCAAGCCTCCTTGGGGCAGAGCAACCATAATGTGAAGAAGGTTACCTCAGAGTACAATGGTACCATAATCATTGAGGCAAATGGGCCGAAAGTGGCAAATAGAGTTTAATTTAGAAAAAAAAAAAATTCAAGGGCTGTACTTTGGCAGGGCAAATTATGGCAGGACTTAGACACTTAATGATAAAGTCGTAGGGAATTGCAGGTAGACAGGGTAGTGAAGAAAGTGTTTGGTACACTTCCCTTTATTGGTCAATGCGTTGAGTGTATGAGTTGGGGTTTACAACTTTAGAATGACTGCATTCAATTAGGATCTACCTGCTACGGAAAGATGCTATGAAAATTGAAATGGCACAGAGATGGTTTACAAGGATATTGCCAGTGTTGGAGGGATTGAGATACATGAAGGGGCTGAATATGCTGAAACTACTTTCCCTGGAGCATAGTACATTTGGGGGTAAACTTACAGAAGTTTATAAAACCGTACGAGGCATACGTAGAAAGAATAGTCAAGGTCTTTTCTCCAGGGCAGAGGATTCCAAAACTAGTGGGCATATGTTAAAGGTGAGAGGCAAAAGATCTGATAGGGCCATAAGGTGCAATGTTTTCATGCAGAAGGTTGTGCGTGTATGGGATCAGGTGTTAAAGGAAGTGGTCGGGGCTGGTACAATTACAGCACTTGGAGGGCATCTGGGTGGATATATGAGTGCGAAGTACATATGCCAAATGCTGGCAAATAGGACTAGATTAATGTCGAATAACTGGTCAACATTGATGAATTGGGTCGAAGGATCTGTTTCAATGCTGCACACTTTTTGACTCTATGTTTGTACAATAGAATTCCTCATTAAGCTGGAGAGTCGCATTGTTGGTTTTGAGACCAGGGCCCGAAGCTAAATAGGGCGAACTGTGATGATATGAGGTGCGAACTTGCTGTGATAAAATGGAGAATATCTCTCCAAAGAATGACAATGGGCAGACAATGAGAAACATTTCAAGATTACATGGAATAACTGCAGCAATTGTTCATTCTTGTCTGGCAAGAAGTAAAATAGGAAAGGTGGCTTGAGCATGGCTAAGAAGGGAAACGGGTTGTTTTAGATTCAAGGAAGGGACATAATGTTGGTCCAAAAAGTAGCAGACCTGATGACTGGGAGCAGCTTAGATTCGAGCAAAGGAGGACAAAGGAATTTAATCAGTTGGGGAACAAGAGAGAACGATGAAATCAGCCCCTTTTTAACGGAAGAGGGAACCTTCCAGTGACAAGATTAGGACCCAGAGAGACTGACATTAATCACTGAACGGAGGGATTTTGGAGTCAGACAACTTTACAGTTCAAACCTATATTTATATCCGAATCTCTGCAAAATCCTCACACCTCATCCTCCCACCCAGCTGGGAAATAAAAAGTGACGTTAAAATTTTCTACATGTACTTGAAGGGAAAAAAGATTTGTTAAATTCTGATGTCGCTCCATTATTATTAGAAACAGGCGCGGGATAATAGAACCAAAGAGATGACAGAGGAATGAAGTACATATTTTTGTTCTCTCATCATTAAAGAAGATTAAATAATCCTGGGAAATACAGGTCAACTTGGAAGAACTGAAGGAGATCAGTAATCGTGCGGAAGTGCTGCTGGGGAAGTTAAAAAGATTAAAGTCCAATAAATCACCAGTGCCTGATAATCTACATCCCTTTAAGGGTTTTGCTGCGCCGAAATTCTGGGTGTATTGGTGGTCATATTTGAAGATGTAGACTCTCGAAAGTTTACCATAGATTAGAGGGTAACTCATGTAACCGCTCTGTTGTTTTAATTAAAAGGAGGTAGGAAGAAAACGTGTAATTATGGATCTGTTAACCTATCACCCATCGTCAAGGAAAAGGCTAGAGTCTATAAGAAATTTTTCACGGAAAATGTGAAGGATCTGGCAGGGCCAGCATGCATTTACAAAAGGAAAATTATACTTGGCAAAAATACTGGATTTTTTTTCTGAGAATGCAACCAGTATTGTTGGTAACGGGAAACAACCCTTTGCTTTGGACGTGCATGAGGCTTTGGATAAGGTCCCACAGAAGAGACTATGATTTAAAATTAAAATCCGTTGTTGTGTACTGGCATGCATATAGAATGGTCTGACAGGCACGAAATGAAAGGTAGGAATTAACCGGTCATTTTCTGAGTGACAGACAGAGATAAGTGCTAGGATCCCAGCTATTCACAATAATTATTCATGATACAGGGGAAAAAACTCAATATAATCTCTCCAATTTGCAGACAACACGAAGCTGGGTGGGAGGATGAGGTGTGAGAATTTTGCAGAGATTCGGATATAAATAAAGGTTTGAACTGTAAAGTTGTCTGACTCCAAAATCCCTCCGTTCAGTGATTAATGTCAGTCTCTCTGGGTCCTAATCTTGTCACTGGAAGGTTCCCTCTTCCGTTAAAAAGGGGCTGATTTCATCGTGTTATCTCATAGTGTTTCCTAGACTGTCAACTCCGACATTAATACGGATTAGCAGCTCCGGAGACAAGGACAGGAGAGATCAGAATCTGAAAACAAAACTTTGGTATGTTATAACAACGGATCAGAATCTGAGAACAAGAGTCTGGAATGTTACAGCGATGGATCACGATATATCCTGGTCTCTTTTCGCTTGTTTTTTTTATTTTTTCTTTTGTGTCCGTGTCAGTATATTGGATGCAACATGTAATTTATCTTACCCAGCCCTCTTCCATCTTGGCTATTGTTGGAGTCCCTGGTAAGTCAACCCATCTAGCTATTGATTGCTCGTACTTTCGTTAGCAGTAGAATTAACATGGTCATTCATTCTGTGACTATCCTTGCTCGTGTTGATCCTACTGAACCTTACTGAGGTGTCAGTTCCTCCCTTTCATCCCCTGACTCTGCATTGAAGCCACTAACCGCTCCTCCTCAGCTGGTTCGGTCACATACAGATGCAGCAACAAATTATGTTAAAATACTCTGCAGCTCTCCTTTAAACTGTGATTATTTCTTCTGAAGCATTTTCCCATTTGTATGATCGAAATTTTTCTTTCACATTAGTTAACATCAACGCCCATCCACCACACGCCACACCCTCCAACACTTTAACTGTTTGAAAATGTTTCTACAGATTATTAAAAGATATTGTGTCGGTGTCTTGATCGCAGAAACTACAGTTTAATCACTAATAATATGTTAATAATCAGAGGTGCATTTTTATTTTACCATCTCCTTTTATTGAGCGGTATGCAAAACCTCATTCGACTCTGCTACAAGGAAAACAAGCTCAGTCTATAAAATCTCTCCTCACATCAAAATTTCTTCTGTCCAGGCAATTTCCCAATAAATCTCTTTTGCACTCTCTCCCATGCAATTACATCATCCTGTAATGTGGAAGCCAGATATATCTCGAGCTGTGCTCTAACCAACGATTTATACAGTTGCATGTACATTTTTTAATCAGGAACAGGAAATAAGACGTGTGTATTGAAAATATTTCTTCTAGAGATGTCTAAGAAACTGAAAGTCAAAAAACTAATGAGAGCTCTGAATTATTTGTCGTCCATTGGGATATCAGATGACTTGGTGGAAAGACTCCCTGGAGTTTTTGAAGCAAGATAACAGCCAGCATTTTATACATTTAATTGCTAAGTAAACAATCTGGAGGGAGGACCAACGATCTATTCTGCATAAAGAAGTGATCAGTGTCTACTGTACAGTATTGCAGTGAATGGAGGCTTTACACATTAAACTATAATTTGTGTATCACATAGTATGAGGAGTCAGTGTTTACTGTATTTTGCATATCACTTTTCGAATTAATTCAGACTGTTTCTTTTCGAAACCAAACACAAACATTTCCGGAAATGAGAGTGTAGTGATCTTGTGAATGGTGGTTTCATAGAATAATCTCGTATATGTGCATCTGTTTGTTTGAGGAATATATGTTCCCTATATTTTGCACGTCATGTTTTGAAATGGTTCAGGCTGTTTTTTTTTTGTATTCCAAATGGAATTATTTCCGTAATTGAGCGCATTTGAAAATCTCAACAGGTTATGAATCAAAAAGATATCTTTCCCTTTATGCTTAAGAACGACATGTTTTCTGTTGCCTTCCTTACAGCTAACGTAATGACAATTTTCATTCTGCTTCGCAGGAGCTGTGGGCTATCTAGATGTATCACTCTTTACCTGCTGGCTATGGCCATTGCGGATAGATCAATCATTATTCTTGATCTGGCATTGAGACATACGCCGATCATTTATTCAATTGACTCCCTGATGTCCGTCGCTGTGTGTAACATCCACGCTGTCTTGCTTTATGTAGCCACTGGCTGTTCTGTCTGATTCAATATCACTTTCACATTTGATCGATTTGTCATCATTTGTTGCCCGAATCTGAAAAACAGACAGTGTAGTGAAAAAATGGCGACTGTGGTTCTGGGAACAGTAACTGCGATCAGTTGTTTAAAAAAAATGTTCTGATATTTCATGTTTAAGATTTGGTATCCGAAGTAGAACTTCACCTGGTTTTGTTTAGTAACAACGGATGGTAACTGGTCTTCAGTTTACGGTATAATTGAGCTCCTCCATAACATTGTGAATTCTTGTGATCCATTTGCCCTGATATTGCTGCTTAATGCTATCATGATTACATACATTTCAGTGAGCAGCAGAGGCCGCAGGATACTCCGGGCTCACAGGAGCACAGAGGGTCCCAGAGACCAAGAGATGGAGAGTCGAAGAAAGTCTATGACCTTGCTGTTTCTTCCATCAGCTAATTTCATCTTCTTATGGTCATTGCTCGTGATTTATTCCGTGTGCTGATGGCTGGACGCTATTGGAATCCTACCTCTCTTTCTGCCCACTTTTGTGCATGAATTGGGCCTCGTGCTGCAGTTCACCTATAGCTGCACAAACACTCTAATTTATGCCGTGACTCAGACTAAATTCAGATAGCAGTTAAAGAATTTACTGGTGTATCAATTGAAGAAGATTTACCTATTAATTAGATACATTTGTTATTCTATCTTTTCAGGATTCTTTTATTGCTTAAATGGTTTGCTGCTATGGTCGCAGGCTGCAGATGCAACCTGTTTCTAAGAAAACAGTACAGGCTAACTGTCTCGTTCGTGAGAAAAAATGTTCAATCATGCACAGTCAAAATAAAAGCAAAGTATTAAAGAAGCTGGAGATCTGAAATGGAAGCAGAACATCATTGACAAACTCAACAATTCCGGTGGCATCAGTGATGAGGAAAGCAGTTAGCACGATTGATACCCCGAATGGCCTACTTGTAATCCTATTTCCGAATTTTTCCAACTTGTGAGAAGATGAAAAGATGGTTTTTGATGTTCAGTGTTAATTGCACACGATGAATCGCTCTGCGGTGAGATAAATACGCCGTTTGGAGAAGAGTGAATACAATTAAATTGAAGGTTAGGTTTTATTGAACACGACATACCATGAACACTGTTTTTGATTTTGACCACAAACTTGTTCAATTTTGTCTGAAATTTAGTCTCAAACAATCATCAATCTCCACACTGCAACCTTAAATCACATTCAACTTTCCAGTCGCCATGTTCATCATCTCTCACCTCGCCCATTCCAAAATGTCCCACACACAATGGGCCAGTCTCCATGTACATCTTAACATACCCCGCAGCTTCACTATTGCACACACACCATGGTCCTATCGCCACGTTTATTATCACATTCCCTACTCACTACACCATCGTGCACACACCATGGACCAATCGCCATATCTATTATGACATTCACCATCCACTCCATTATTTCTCACAGATCATGTGCCAGTCTTCATATCTTTGATCACTCTCCACTCCTTCTCCACCATCGCTCAGACACCATGGGCCATTCTCCATGCTCATCACCACTCTCCCTCACGTTAAACACCCATCTGTCACACACCATGGGCCAGGCTCTATGTCAATAACACGTCTCCCCTCCCATTTCACTATCTCTCACACACAATGGGACACTTCCGTGTCCGTCATCACTTCCCTCCCACTCCACCATTCCTCAGACTCGACGGGTCAGGCTCCATGTCTCGCAACACTCTGCCTACCATCACCCCGGTGAATACTATCCTGTCCCTCATTGCTCTCCCTCACATCCTACCATTCCCCTCAACCCAAGATCCAGATCATGATCCAAAATTGCTCGTCAATTTTGTGCTCGCCCACAAATATTGTTGTCCCATTAGGTAGATTCCATGCCCACCTTTACTGCATCCTCCATCCAAACGGAAACTCCAACCACTTTCTCCTTTTATTTAACGTGATGTTGGCGTCGCTGGCTGATTCAGCATTTGTTGTCCATCACTGGTTGCCCCTGAGAATGCCTTGTTGAGCTGCCCTCTGGAAATCCTAACATCCTTTTTACTGACCATTCGCTCAGGGAATGAGTTCAACGGTTATTACCAAGCAACAGTGGCGTGGGGAATTTTCATTTGAGGAGCAAAATGGACATTTCTGATTTGCCCCTGTGGAAGATAACATCTTTAGAACAGACGCGATGGAGGCAGAGAAACCAGGAGAATGGACTGGAGTCATTAGAAGAAGCTGGTTGTGAGAATGTATGGTCTGGGGAACTTGCGAATCTGTGACAACAAGGTGCAGAGCTGGATGAACACAGCAAGCCAAGCAGCATCATAGGAGCAGAAAGGCTGACGTTTCGGGCCTAGACCCTTCATCAGAAATGGGGGAGGGGACGGGGTTTCTGAAATAAATAGGGAGAGAGGGGGAGGCGGATAGATTGCAGTGGGAGAGAGATCACCTGAGGTTTGTCCGGAGGGAGAAGGGTAACTTATTCAGGCTAGGCATCCTGAGAAGAGGCTTCGCAGTGGGGTTAAAATTGAATCAGAGATAGTAGGAACTGCAGATGCTGGTGAATCCGAGACAACAAGGTGCAGAGCTGGATGAACACAGCAGGTCAAGATTCAGTTTTAACCCCACTGCGAAGCGTTTTCTACGGATGCCTAGCCTGAAGAAGTTACCCTCCTCCCTCCGGACAAACCTCAGGGGATCTCTCTCCCACTGCAATCTATCCGCCTCCCCCTCTCTCCCTATTTATTTCAGAAACCCCTTCCCCTCCCCCATTTCTGATGAAGAGTCTAGACCCGAAACGTCAGCCTTTCTGCTCCTATAATGCTGCTTGGCCTGCTGTGTTCATCCAGCTCTGCACCTTGTTGTCTCGGATTCTCCAGCATCTGCAGTTCCTACTATCTCTTGCAAATCTGTGAGTTTATATTGGAAATGGATGGCCATCCAGTTCCCAGAATTAGAAACAGATGTGTGCGGGACTGTATTAAAGGAGTCAGAGATGGAACAGGTGAATTGAGAGCAGGTTGGAAACTGGAAACAATATGGATAAATTTTCCAGTTCCAAACAACAGAGGCAAACAACACCATTTACGTAAGCAAAAAAGCAGAGAAAGATTTGTTGCTCGAGCCCAGAGTGAGATGAGAACAAAGAATGTCCCACAAAGAGACAAGCAAAACTGGAGCTTTTGTGGGAATGCACTGCCAAACACGAACAAAATCAGAGGAGTTAAAGGAGAAGATGTTCAGAAGGGTCTGTGACCGTGCTGTATTATACTATGACAGGCAGTAAATATAGCATACACATTCTTGGCTTTACTCCCGGGGCACAACCTTAACCACAACAGCAATTTATTATGAACAACAAGTGATGCAGAACTGAACTGTTGACTCTGCTCTCTCTCAGCAGATGCTGAGGTTTTCTAGAAATTTCCAGTTTCTTTTTCAGACTTCCTGCATTCCTTGTCGTGACCTGAACTAAAACTCACTCAGCTGTTAGGGGAATGAGATTCGAATCCACATCCCAACAAACCATGACCCTGGATTACCAGCGATGCGAGCTCCTACACCAGCCTGTGCCACCAAAACTCAGCTGTCCGCTACCTCATCCCTGACAGATATGGCGAGCTACAAAGAGAGACCTTACTATGGTCTTATGTGGACTTACTCAAAGAAGGTGATGTTCATTCCCACAGTGACCCGGAGGCACTCCAGATTCCAGTTCTCCTGGATCCTATCCACGACGGAAGCAATCCTGCTCCTCAGAGCTGGGCGGCCCATCGCCATGCCACGTCGCACATTTCTTTCACAATGATTCTGTTATCACATGTACTCTGCAGCCCCAACTTTTACAGGTTAACTCGGACCTGCAGCAGAAACAAGCAATCGCTGTAACAGACAAGAGAGTGGACTAATATACTCATCCACATGACCATCAACCACATTTCAAATCAATATTAACATTCATCAATATCCTGGGGATTACCATTTACTTAATGTCTTTGCGCTTGGAAACCGGAACCTGGAGAATGGTCAATTTCACAATATGCTCTGGGTTGGGTATTCTCGAGTTATGTTCCAGAGGATTTTCCTTTTCTACATTTAGAAACGTGTAACTTTGTGGACGTTGGTTCCACAAGGTCATGCCACTCTTGGAGAAACTGGATTTGATATTTCTAGGAAACAGAAACCATGCAGTTCCAGCTTTTGTCCTGGCGTTGTTACAGCCAGCAAGTCAAGACCTATGTCAACTGGCTGGAGGCTGATGTGACGCTCTTCCAGGGTCGCCAACAACGTGACAACGTCTCTCAATGCCAGGAGGGCTGTGTGAAAGGCACTTAATCCACGATTCCACTCCGACTCAATCCACAGACTTTGCTCCTTTATCCTTGTTTGCCATCCATGATATTGCAGCCGAGCCCTGGGTCTTCTGCATTCGATTTGTCAATGTGTGTGTGCGTGCGTGCTCGCGCGCACAAGTGTGTGTGTGTGCGTGTGTGTGTGTTCAATACAAAGTGGGTATGCGTAATTTGAATATAGGTAATTAACATTGTATTGTACCAGTTTGTAAAATATATGTTTGTTGTTAAAACAATATAAGTGCAACTTGTTTATTGATGAAACGTGGAGTAAATATCTTTTTTATATGAAAGATTGTGGTCATATTAACCATCCAAGTGACGAAATAAGCAATTTATACATTAACAATGGTCCATGGAATAGTTTCTTTGGATCACCAGTGCACTCTACTAATCAGATTGATGTCAGCACTGACCAGAAACGGAACTGGACCAGTACATATCAATACAATGATCACAAGAGCAGGTCAAAGGCTGACAATCCTGCAACGATTCACACCCTGACTCCTGAAAGCCTGAGCATCATTGACAAGGAGCATTCAGGAATGAGATGGAATACTCCCCACTTGCCCTGGATGCGGGCAACGTCAACAATACTCATTACACTTGAAACCATCCAGGACAGAGCAGCCCCCATTTGGTTGGCACAGTTTCCACAAGCATTCACTCCTTCCACCACCATTGTTCAGTAGTAGCAGTGTTGTACCATCTCTCAGAAACACTGCAGCATCTCACCAACACTCTTTAGTAGCAACTTCCAGACCTACGACTATTTCCACATAGAAAGGCAGCACAGACACGAGAAATACTAGCTCCTGCAATTTCCCCTCTGAGTCACTCACCATAATGACTTGCAAATATTTCAGCTGGTCTATCAGTGTCAATGGGTCAAAATCCCGGAACTCCCTCCCTCATGACACTGCCTGACTATCCCGACACCACATGGACTGCAGTGGTTCAAGATGATGGCTCACTCCAACCTTCTCAAGGGGGCAATTAGGCGTCAGATCCATAAATACAGGGCCAGCCATGATGTCCTCAATGGGAGGAAAAACGTCTAATCGTTGTTTGCAGGGTCTTGTCCTGAACATAGTAGCTGCTACACTTCTTGCATGACAAGCGATAACAAGATGAAAATGAGCTGTTCATGACATTCTAAGGGACCGTGACACCTGCCTGAATGTAATTCGTTCTATGTGAAGGTGCCAAGAGACGACTCCAATGGGAAATGAAATAACTAAGGAAGAAGAGGGCCAAACAAAGTGAAGATCCATTCTGCGCTCGCTTGCATGTGCTTAAGTGTGTTGATGTTGTTCACAAAACTGTGGGAAATAGGCTTTCATTGCCCCATTACTCACATCAATGATGTTAAACGCCCCCTAAAACAACACCGTGAGCAACGACAGCTGGCTGAGCCTGATTTGAATCGAAACAAATTAATGTTGTTAGCCATCCTCCCTGATGTATTTACTTGTGTCCGTGCCAATCGGAGCCCACTTGCCAAGCAGTTAGTATGTGCCCTATATAAATTGCTATGGTCCCTTTTGAGATTTGGTAGTCTGTGATTGCTGTTCAACTATCTACTTTTCCTTAACATCTGATCTCCCAAAGGGAAACACCTCATAGTTACCCCCATTGAATTCCATCTGTCGTTTCTCTGCTCATACCTGCAAATGATTTATATCTTGCTGTATCCTTGACAACTTTCTACACTGTCCATAACTTCACTGATCATTGCAATATCTCCAAACTTACTAACACACCCTCTATATTTCATCCAAGTCAACTATACATACATAAATCACAAACAGCAGAGTTCACAGTACGGATTTCAGCAGAACGCCACTATGCACTAACCTCCAGCACTAACCTCCAGTCTGTCTTCCATGTGTAAGACAATTATTAATCCAAGCAGTTAAGTCACCACGGATCCATGTGTCTGAATATTCTGCTTGAGCCTACCATGAGGGACTTTGCAAATAGCCTCACTAAAATCCATGGAGATAACATCCACTGCACTCCCGTCAGCAATCACATTTGCCACATCCTTGAAAACTTCAATCAAGTTAGTAACACATGACATGTACTGAACAAAACCATGCTGACTGTCTCTGATTCGGCCAAGCTTTTTATTTCCAAATGCACGTAAACCTTATACTTAAGAATTCTCTCCAGTCGCTTCCCCACCACCAAAGTGAGACTCACCGATTTATAGTTTCCTGGATGGTCCCTATTTCTCTTATTAAACGCAGAAACAGCATTAGTTTCTCAACATTACTCCGGGATCGCTCCACTGCCTAATGAAGATACAGCAATTTTGGTCAAGGCACCATCAAGCTCCTGCCTTACCTCCCTCAAAACCTGGGTAGATACCATCAGGCCCTAATGACTTAGCCACCTTAATGCTCTTCAAGCGACCCAACGCCATTTCTTTGTTGATCTCAAAATGCCATAGAATATCAGCATGCTCCACACAAATTTCACTATCCTCCATATTCTTCTTCTGAGTGGACACTGATGCAACATACTCATTTAGGATTTTCTGCCGCCAAGCACTTGTTCCCTACTTTTGCTTGAGTGATCCTGCTTTCTCCGTCGTTATACTCTAGTTTTAATGTATCTGTACAATGCCTTGGGATTCTCTTTAACTGGACCTGTGAAGGTCATTTCATGTTCCCATATTGATCTCCTAATTCTCTCTTTGAGTTTTATCTTACTTTCTTTATATTCCTCACAGGTACCTTTTTGATATTAGCTTCCTAAACCTTGCATATCTTCCCTTTGACTAAATTCACAACCTCCCTCATTATTCAGTGGCACCTTTCCTTTCCATCCTTGTACTTTCTCCTTCCTGGAACATACCAGTCTTGAACTCTCATCATTAGTTCTTTAAACAGTTCCCACATGTCAAATGTGGATTTGGCAGATAATAGTTCCGCACAATTAACACTCCCCAGCTTCCTACCTAGTCCTGAAATTACTTGCCCTGCCTGTTTTGGTACCTTCCCACAAGGTCATGACTTATCATTATTCATCGTTTTCCTAAAACATGAGTAACTGTTATCACTGTTTCCAAAATGCTCGCCCACTGAAAGTTTAGTCAACTGTCCAGACTCATTCGCTAGTACAATGTCCAGTTTGGCCGGTCCTCTTCCGAGACTATGCACATACTGTTTCAAGAAACCCTCTTGGATGCACTTGACAATGTATGCCTTGTCTAACCCTATTGTTCTAAGGACGTCCCAGTCAATACTGGGGCATGTGAATTCACCAACTATGACAACTCTATTTTCATTGTATCTTGCAACAATCTGCCTACATTTTTGTTCCTCTATATGTTGGTGGCTGTTAGAGGGTCTATCTTATAACCCTGTCAGAGTGATTGCAACCATATTAGTTTTGACGTCTACCCATATTGCCACAGTGGATGAGCCCTCCTCTATGTCTTCTCTAAATGCACATGTGACATTCTCCATGATGATTAATACAACTATCCATCTCTTTTGCAATTCTCTCTCTCTCGTCAAAAACAACGAAACCCTGCACATTGACCCAATAATCTTGTCCCTCTGCCAAAAAAGTTTCCGTAATTGCCAAAACATCACTGTTCCTTGTACTGATACAGGCTCTCAGCCAATATTCCTCACCTATAATATTCGTTGTGTTAAAAGAATCACACTTCAGACCATTGGTACCATCGTCTTCATTTACCTCTTTCTATTTGTCCTTTCTTTCTGATTCATTGTTTCAAACATGAACCTTCCTCTCAATTTCTCCGCTTGCAGACCTGATGCTTTGGTTCCCAGCCGCCACTACTCAGTTTTAACCTTCCCGATTAGGACTAGTGAACCTCCCTGCGAAGATTTTGTCTCCACTCCAGTTTTGGTGCAATGCCTCCCTCTTGTACAGATCATCCCTGGCCCAGAGGAGGTCCAAATGCTCCAAAACCAGAAACCCTGTCCCCTGCACCAACTCCTCAGCCATGCATTCATTTCTCCTCTCTTTTTGTTCCTTGCCTCACGAGCACGTGGCATTGGTGGTATTCCACAGATTACTAACCTCGAGTTCCTGTTCTACAGCCCCTTTTCCAACTCGCTGTACTCATTCTGCAGACACTCATCGGTCTATGTCGCTGGTACCAATGTGCACCATGACCTCAGGCTGTTCACCCACCCCCTTAAGAATTGCACACAAACGGTCAGAGATACCCTTAACACTGGCACAAGGGAGGCAACACAACATCCTGGAGTCTAGAATGCGGCCCTAGTCTGTGCCCCTAACTAATTCGTCTCCGACCATTACTACTCGCTTGGATGTTGCCCGACCGTGTTAAACATTAGAGCCAGTTGTAGTGACACAGGCCTAGCTGCTGCTGTTATACTCCCTGGAAAAGCTATCCATCCAACAGCATCCAAAACAGTACACCTGTTAGAGAGGGGAATAGTCACAGGAGACTCCTGGACTGCCTGCGTGGTCTTCTCGCGCTCACCCAGTTACCTGACCGAACCTGTAGTGGGACCAGGTCACTGTCTATCACACTCTCTGCTCACCGTATGTTGCTCATTGTGCCCAGTTGCCGCTACCGCCAAACGTTGCCGTCTGTGAGAAGCTGCTGTTGGTCACACTTCCCGGAGAAATAGTCGTCAGGGACACTGGACAGCTCCCTGATCTTCCATATCTGGCAGGAAGAACACAGCACTGCCAGAACTGCCATCTCCTCCTGTACACTATAAAAAAAAACACGTTAAATCTTACCTTGCTCGCCTAACTCACTAACTCAGTATTCACCTGAGCGCACACTTTTCCCAACAAGCAGCACGAGCTGGTCAGATAAGTTACAATGCAATCTTTACAAACAGACAATCTACCATCAAAGCTAAAACAAACTTCTGAACAGTCTCTCAATATCTTCATCGTTTTATCTGTTAGAGGAGGAGAGAAGGTAGGAGACACTGCAGTAATATAACGGGTGGCATTTACCATTCCTTGACACGAGGATCTTTCTCAATAGCTGATCAGTTATGGTGACTGAGTCAATGTCTCCCTGATAAGATTACAATTTACCAAATGTACTCCAAATACTTCTGTCACAATTGATTCCAAATACATAGAACATAGAACATAGAACAGTACAGCACGGTACAGGCCCTTTGGCCCACGATGTTGTGCCGAACTTTTACCCGAAACCTAAGGTCTATCTAACCTCCACCGCGACCTTATACTATCATCCATATGTCTATCTCATAGCCGCTTAAATGCCCCTAATGAGGCCGACTCCAATACCATCTCCAGCAATGCATTCCACGCCCCTCTCACTCTCTGAGTAAAGAATCTACCTCTGACGTCTCCCTGGTATCTACCTCCTTTCGCTTTAAAACTATGTCCCCTCGTAAAAGCTACCTCCACCCTAGGAAAAAGTCACTGGCTGTCTACTCTATCTATACTTCAGATCATTTTGTACACCTCTATCAAGTGACCTCTCATCCTTCGTCGTTCCAAAGAGAAAAGCTCTAGCTCTCTCAACCTTTCCTCGTAAGACATTCCATCCATTCCAGGCAACATCCTGGTAAATCTCCTTCGCACCTTTTCCAACGCTTCCACATCTTTCCTGTAATGAGGTGACCAGAACTGGACACAATACTCCAGATGTGGCCGAACCAGGCTTTTGTATAGCTGGAGCATAACTTCACGGAACTTGAACTCAATCCCTCTATTACTGAAAGCTAACACACCATACACCTTCTTAAAAACTCTATCGATCTAGGTGGCAGCTTTCAGGGAACCCCAAGATCCCTCTGCTCCACCACACTGCCAAGAATCTTTCCGTTAACCCTGTATTCTGCTTTCAAGTTTGTCCTTCCAAAATGAATCACCTCACACTTTTCAGGGTTAAACTCCATCTGCCATTTCTCAGCCCAGCTCTGCATTCTATCAATGTCCCTTTGTAACCTAGAACAGCCTTCCACACTGTCCACAACGTGACCCACCTTCGTATCATCCGCGAACTTGCTAATCCACCCTTCCACTCCTTCATCCAAATCGTTTACAAAAATCACACGTAGAAGAGGACCAAGAACGGATCCTTGTGGTACACAACTCGTAACTGAGCACCATGTTTAATATTTTCCATCCACTTACCACCCTTTGTATTCTAAGGGTCAGCCAATTCTGAATCCAATCTGCCACATTTCCCCCTATCCCATGCCTCCTTACCTTCTGCATGAGCCTACTACGGGGAACCTTATCAAGCGCCTTACTTAAATCCATGTATACCACATCCACTGCTTCATCCACGTGTTTGGTCACCTCTTCAAAGAATTCAATAAGGTTTGTGAGGCATGATCTACGCCTCACAAAGCCATGCTGACTGTCACGAATCAAACTGTGTCTTTCCAAGTGATCATAAATCCTGTCTCTCAGAGCCCTTTCCAATAATTTGCCCACCACTGATGTAATTTTCAGGGTTATCCCTGTTCCCTTTTTTGAACAAGGGAATGACGTTTGCCTCTTTCCAATCTTCCGGCATTATACCCATGGACAGTGAGGACGAAAAGATCATCGCCAAAGGCCCTGCGATCTCGTCCCTTGCTTCCCATAGAATCTTTGGATAAATCCCATCTGGCCCGGGGGACTTATCTATCTTCAACTACCTCAGAATTCCTAGCACATCTTCTTTACTAACATCAACCTCCTCTAGCCTACCTGCCTGTTTCACAACGTCCTTCTCTACAACTACTTCCCTCTCAGTTGTGAATACTGAAGAAAAGTATTCATTAAGGACCTCTCCTATCTCTTTAGACTGTGTGCACAAATTCCCTTTACAATCCTTGATCGGCCCTACCCTTTCTCTGGTCATTCTCTTGTTCTGCACATACGTGTAAAAAGCCTTGGAGTTTTCGTTGATCCTATCCGCCAAAGTTTTCTCATGCCCCCTTATAGCAGAGGGGCAAATTGCCGAGGAGTTGTAAATACGGTTTAATTATGGTAAATGTCGGGTGCTGCATTTTGGCAGAACAAATCAGGGTATGATTTAGACGCTATATGATAAAGTCCAGAGGATTTTCCGGTAGACATCGTTGTGAATAAGATGTTTGCATGTCTCCCTTTATTGATTGCTGATTTGTGTATCCGAGTTGGACGGACAGGACATTGGTCAGGCCAGTTTAGGATGATTGCATTCAATTCCAGTCTCCCTGCTATTGGAAAGATGTTGTGAAACTTGAAATGCTACAGAGATTAAACACAATAATAATGCCAGAGTTATTGGGGTTGAGGTACAAGGAAAGGCTGAATGGGCTGGCACTCTTTTCTCTGAAGCCTCGGAGGTTTGGGGTAGAATTTACAGAAGCTTATGTAATCATGTTTGGCATGGATTGGATGACTAGTTAAGGACATTTGCCCTGGGTAAGGGAGATCAAAACTCGAGGGCATAGGTTTAAGGTGGGAGAGGAAATATGTAAAATGAACATAAAGTTCAATGATTTCATGCAGAGGGTGCTGCGTGTATGGAATGAGGTGTCAGAGGAAGTGGTGCAGCTGGTATAATTACAACACTTGCAATGCATGGAAATGGATAGATTAAGACGAAGGTACTACAGGGATATTGGAAATGTGCTGGCAAATAGGACTAGGTGAATGTCTGGTCAGCATGGACGAGTTGAGTTGAAGGATCTGTTTCAATGTTGTACACATCCACGACTCTATAACTGTATGATATAATTCCTCATTAAAATAGAGTGGCATGGTTGGTAATGAGACTAGGGCCTTGAACCTAAAAAAAGGAAACTACGATGGTGTGAGGTGCAAACTGCCTATGATAAATTGGAGAATTTTACTCAAAAGAATGACAAAGGAGATGCAATGGCAAATATTAAAGAATACATGGAAGAACTACAAGAATTATTTGTACAGCTTTTTTTTCCTGAGAATATAACTAGTAGAGTTGACAACGGTAGATCATTCTGTGCTTTGGACTTTCCAATGCATTTCAGTAAATTCCCAAAGAAGAGAATAGGACGTAACCTTAAAATCCTTTGTCGTGCACTGATACGGATAGAGAATGGTCTGATAGACATAAAAGGAAAAGTAGGAATAAACGGTTCATTTTCTGAGTCACAGTCAGTGATTATTGGGATAACGTTGGGATCAGTGCTAGAATCCCAGTTGTTCACAACAAATATTTATGATACAGAGTAAGGAACTCAATGTAATCTCTCCACTCTGGAGACAGCACGAAGCTGGGTTGGAAGGTGAGCTGTGAGGAGATTTCAGAGATGCTTCAGCATGATTTGGACATATTGAGTGAGTGAAAAAGGCATCATTGCAGATACAGTATAACTTAGATCAATGTGAGTTTATCCCCTTTTGAATTAAAAACAGAAAGGCGGATTATTGTCTGAGTGCAACTAGATTCTGATAATAACGAGGTGAATGAGATATGCATGCCATTGACACACCTGAAAACCAGCACTTTAGGAGAATCGGGTGGGGGAAAAGGCAAATAGTATATTAACCATCATTGTGATCGAATTGAAGCAAAGGAACAGGGATCTCTTGCTGCAATTTTACAGTTTTGCACAGTTTGATGTCTTTGGCTGAGGAAGAATTTCTGACGTTGGATTACAGCGTAATCCCTGAGATGGCAGGACTAATGAATGAAGGATACAGTTTGGACTGTATTCACTGGACTTTGTCCGAGTGAGGGGATGATCTCTTAGAAACCAATACAATTCTGACAGACCTGGACAGGGTAAATGCAGGAAGGATATTCCTGATGAGAAGGGAATCTAGACGAAGGGACGCAGGCTGAGGAGACACAGTAGGCCATTTAAGACTAAGATCAGGAGAAATATCTTCACTAAGAGAGGAGGATGATAATATAATAATATGCAATCATCTGTACCCAGCTTCACTGGATTAACTCCATTGTTCAATGAATTATGTTCCTGCGAAGAAGATGTAATGAACGCCATAACTGTGTTAGACTCTTATATTTGATGAGATCAAACGGACTATATAGAGGCAACAATATAACAAGAAATGACAGAAAGACGATCTGATTAACTCAATATTGGTTTACTCAATTAACAATTCGGATAAAGGTTTACCACAAAAATGCGCTGAAAATAGGAATAGTCGGCCATTCAGCCTTTGAGCCTGCTCTGCCATTCAATAAGACCCTGGCTGCTTCTCAAACTCAGTCCCATGTTTCCACATTCTACCCTGCACAATTTGATCTCTAAGGCCCCAAGATCTATATTTCACCCCTTCTTCAAAACATTCAAAGTTTTCCCCTCAGCCACAGTGTGTGGCAGAGAATTTCACAGACTCCCAACTCTCTGAGTAAAGACATTTCTACTCATCTCTGTCCTCCATGGCCGACATCGTGTCAGAGGAAGGGAGAGGGAGACAGAGAGTGCAAGAGAGAGTGAGTGAGAGAGAGAGAGAGAGAGAGAGATGGAAAGCGGGGGTAGGTGGGGGGAGAGAACATGAATTTGTCCGGCAAGGAGGAGAGAAAGAGACATAGAGAAGACAGAGAAATAAAAACATGAGTGCGAGCCTACTGGTGTAACAGCAGTTCAGTTTTAAATTCTTCAAAGCGTTCAAGTTGGACAAAAATAATTCTCATGGGAGAATATCTGCAGAAATGGAAGGTTGTGGAAGAAAAGTTTAAGCGTCAGTGTTTATATAAATAGGCCTAGGAAAGAGCCAGTCATTAAGTAATGAATGCGGGTTTTTATGAAAACGAAACAAAGTCAAACTGTGTTTACTGAACAACAAACTTTCGAGTGGAATCCAGACTAGTGTTCACGTTGGGGTGGGGGTGGCAGCTGAAGATTAAGTACCTGTAAATTTGCTGTTGAGAGTTAAAGTGTAGAATCTCCAGTCTAATATTTGTAATTAGTATCACATGAGCTGTTTGCAATATAAGGAAATGCAAGCTGGGCCTGCACCCTTGGTGATTAGAAGAGTGAGTGGTGACAAATTGGAAACATTTAAGGTGCTGATGCGACTGGACCGAGTCGATTGGGAAAGGAATTCTCTTGTGGAGAAATCTGGTACATGGGGTCAGATTTTAAAAATAGTGGTCCGCCATTGATGACAGGAAACTTTCTTTTCTCTGCAGAGTTGGACTCTTTCCAAATCCTTCCGCAAAAGGCTGTGGATGCAGAATCTTTCAAAATTTCTACGGCAGAGGAAAGGAGATTCTTAATGACGATGGCAATGAAATATTATCAGGGCCATGCAGGAGTGTGGAGCTGAGGTGAGAATTGGATCAGCCACGATCGAATTGATTTCTGGAGTGGGCTTAAACTACAGAGCGGCCTCTTCTTGGTTCTTTGTTTGTGTATTTGAGAGGCCATTTCGAAGAATTATTGCATCAAGCGATTTTTTAAAAGTGTAATGTTGATTGGTATTCGTTTATACAAGACCATTGGCAGCTTTCTGTGAATATGATCAGTGAATCACCAAATCAGAAACCAAATTGCAAACATTAAATATGTGGCCTATCAACGTTGCAGCAGCTTGAGTGGAACACCATTCCGTTAAGGTGTTGGCAGATTACTTTCAGACACAGACGCAAATCATTCCAAGGTGTGGTGCCGGGTGGCAGAAGTCTGTACAACAGTGGTTGAGTTTAATGGTCTTGGAAACAGTAAGGACAGAAGTCCTGATTTTCCACCCAATATAACTCCCTACCAAAGCTCCATTCCTCTCCTTGTAGTAATCTTTCATTTTATTGACTGTAAACTTCTTGACATGGAGAGCCAAACGGTTCTTCAAGGCAGTATAACTACACCCAAGCTCAAGCCAGACATTGAAGAAATTGACACTTTGTAATGCTGTTTGCAGTGAAAGACAGGAATACTTCCCGTTAATTAAATATTAAATGTGGCTGCCAATAAATTATGACAGCAAATTTTCAGTGACAAAATAAAAATTAATTCAGAGAGATGAGAGAGAGATCGACTGAGACTGAAAGAGAGAAAAAGCTCGTTTTGTTAATGAATATAGTGATATTCACTTGATGCCCACGGGCATCATTTTTGACGAGCAGTCGGGCCGAATAGTGTGTTTGCATGCTGTAAAAGTCTATGAGTTTCGGAGTAGGCGCTGTTATGCTTTTGATGTAAATAAACGGCTGAGCTGGAAAGATGTCTCATTGCAAAATCCCTTCATTCAGTGATTAATGTCAGTGTCGGTGGATCATAATTGTGTCACTGGAGGGTTCCCTCTTCTCTGAATAAGGGACTGTTTTCAGCGTGTCATCTCATAGTGTCTCCGGGGCCATCGTCTCCAGCACTAACATGAATTTGCAGCTCCAGAGAGAAGGACAGGAAAGATCAGAATGTTGTAAAAGACATTGGAATGTTATAATAATGTATCTGAATCAGAGAGCAAGAGACTGTTATGTTACAACAATGGATCACGATTTATCCTGGCACTGTTTCGTTGTTTCTTTTGTTTCTGTGTTAGAATATTGTATGCAACATATGATTGTCTTATCCAATATTTTTACTATCCCATATTGTCTTTTGTTTGAGTCCTGGATAAGTCTCCCCATCTAGAGATTGATTGCAAGTACTTTGGTTAACAGTAGCATTGACCTGGTCATTCATTCTGTGACTATCCTTGCTGATGTTGATCCTAATGAACCCCATGGATGCGTCAATTTCTCCCTTTCATACCCTGATACTGCATTGAAACCATTATGCGATCACCAGAGAACTTTAGCTCATCATCAACTTGTTAGATTGCATAAAGTTACAGAAATACATTATGCAAGCACTGAAATATTCTCCAAATCTCCTGTCACCTGCGGATATTTCTTGTTAAGCATTTTCCCAATTGAATGATCCGATATTTTCTTTCAACATTACTTAACACCAATGCCCATCCACTCCCCCAGACCAGCTTCACCGTTTTAACTGTTTGAAAAATTTTCCACAGATTATTAACAGATATTTTGTAGGTGTCTTGATCACGAAAAGGATATTTTAATCATCAATATTAGGTTAATAATCAGAGGTGCTTTTTTATGCTCTCCTTTTTTTAAGCCGTGTCCAACGCTTCATTCTCCGCTGTACAAGGAAAACAAACTCAGTCTATGAAATCTCTCCTCATAGCTAAATTTCTGCAGACCAGGTAATTTCCTGATAATTTTCCTGTACAGTCTATCCAGTGTAATTACATCCTCCAGTAATGTGAAATTCAGATAATTCTCGAGATGTGGTACACCCAAAAGTTTATAGAGTTGCATGTACACTTTTGAATTAGGAGTAAGAAATCAGACATTCCTGTATTGAAAAGAATTCTCTGGTGATTTCTTAGAAACTGAAACTCAATAAACTAGAGAGAGCTGTGAATTCGTTGTCTTCCATCGGGATGTCAGATGACGATGTGCGAAGACTCCCTGGAGTTTTTGAAATGAGATCACAGACATCATTTCCTTGAATTAATTGCTAAGTAAACAATCTGAAGAGAGGTAAACGATCTATTATGCCATAAAGAGGTAATCAGTGATTACTCTATAGTGATCTCGTGGCTGGTGGTTTTCTACATTAATCTGGTGTCAGTGTGTCTGTTTATGTGAGGAATCAATGTTCCCGGTATTTTGTGTTTCACGTTTTGAAATAATTCAGCTGTTTCTTTTGTAATTCAAATGCAAGCATTTGTGGAAATGAGAGTACAGTAATCTTGTGGATGGTGGTTTCATAGAATAATCTCGTACGTGTGTAAATGTTGTTTTGGGAATGAGTGTTCCCCGTATTTTGCATTTCAATGCAATATTTCTGTAAATGTTTGCATTTGAAAATCACAACAGGTTTTCAATCATACCGGTATTTTTCCCTGTAGGCTGATGAATCACATGGTTTTCTTGTTTTCCTTACAGCTACTGTAATGACAATTTTCATACTAATGCGCAGAAACTGTGGGCTATCCAGATGTATCACTCGTTACCTGCTGTCTATGGACATTGTCATTCTATCAGTCATTATTCTTGATATGGTATTGAGACATATGCCGATCATTTATTCAAATTATTCCTTGATGTCACTCCAACCTCGGGTGACTGTCTATGTGGGTTTAGCACGTTTTCCCCACGTGGTCTGGTTTCCTCCCACAGTCAGAAGATGTGCTGGTTCGGAGGATTAGGCATGCTAAATTACCTGTAGTGTTCAGGGATGTGTAGTTTAGTTGTTTTGGAGGGAAATAAAGGGAGGCAGTAGGGGAATGGGTCTGGGTGGGATGCTTTTTGGAGTGTTGATGTGGACTTGTTGGGATCAATGGGCGCGGTGGTGATTCTAGTCTATATATGATTCACAATGTCCATCACCACTCAGTCCCATTATCCCGTTGGTTAGTCTCCACGTCTATCATCACTCTGCCTCTGCACTTGTGCCATCCCCATGCCCCACCAATTATCATACTTCATTGGATTTTCATTCTGTCTATCATCACTTAATCCACCTGAACATCATCACTTCCGATCCATTGTGAAATAACGTCACAGACTGCGGTATCCCGTCACAAAGTCACTCTTTATTTGCACATATAGAGGCCTTCACACTGATCAAGCTCCCTCACAGCCAGCTCACAGAGTGAACGGATGTCTGACACTTTAATCGACCAGCCTCTCCCCTAGGTTTATCTTATTATAAAGGCAAGTTTAAAGTGCAGCAGTCTCGCTCCAAATCAATTGGTTAAGCTTCTTTGCATTACGCAAAACACAATTATTCAAAGACCTCAGTTAAAAAATCAACACAAAAAAGAAGAACTTAGAATAACTTAACTCTATTGGAAAACTTAACAGAATAATAGTTGCAGTTACTGTTAAAAAATTAACTACTCCAAATTAATGGCATCCATAAACGCACCCTTTGGCAAAATTCAGAAAATAGATTTGTCTCACTGGTAAGACCATCAACACAGAAGGATAGCCATCAAGAGAAATCTCAGGCAGAGTAACAGCCAGGAGGCATTTACCACAGTTTCCAACACTGTTAGACTCCAAGAGTTAAATGTGCTGAATCACAAAGTTAAAAAAAAGCAATAAATCTCGGTCTATAAGTGTTGACCACACCCATTCAGGCTGCATCTACTGTTTCAGTTTGATAATAAAAAAAGTTCTCACGCTGTCCCAAGCTGTTTACCTTTTTTTTATTATTCATTCTTGGGACGTGGGCATTCCTAGTTGCGCTTAAGTAGGTACTGGTGAGCTGCCTTCTGGAACCAATGCAGTCCACTTACTATGGGTTGACCCACAATGTCATTAGTTTTCTTTCAGTTCTGGTAGGATACGCACCATTATTCTACCAATCTCACATTCCAATTACTTAATCAGAACAAAGAATATCTTTTTTCTCCATCTAACCGCACACTCACTTTCCCCACACCCCTCCCCTAGAAACTATAGTATGAATGCTGTCGCCCCCACTCTTAAAGTCAGCTCTGACGAACAGTCACTCGACCGACTCGAAACGTTAGCTTGCTCTCTCTCCATTGATGCTGCTGGTCTCGCAGTGATCTCTAGCATTTTTTGTTTTCAGTACAGATTCCAACATCTGCAGTAATTTTTCCTACATTCTGACATTGTACCACTTAGTTTATATTGTCCCTCTACAGTCTAAACTTTAAAAAAAAATCCTTTGACACCTAGCTGCAATTCATTTGCTGAGGGACCATAATAGGCAAAGTATGAGGTATGTTTTAACTTGCAAAACCCACACGAACGAATTCAAAGTTTTCAGTCAGTCAGCCATTTTCTGTTTGTTCACGGCATGCATTTCATGTTAGCTCAGCAATGACATTGGCTTTCTACATAGGGAAAGGCAAGAAAGAGGGAGACTTGGGAGTCCATCAGTGTTTATGTGCAGCGTAGATTCACCACAATGATGGTGGACAGCGAGCTTTCAATGGCGGAAGAGTGAAATGAGACAAGAACAGGGTTATGTCCCTGGAATTTAGAAATATTTGAAATGACTGGAGTTTGTAAGACAAGAATGGAACCTGTGTGTAAAGATTGCGAACACGGTGGCACAGTGGTTAGTACTGCTGCCTCGTAGCGCCAGGAACCTGGGCTCGATTCCAGCCTCAGGTGACTGTCTGTGTGGAGTTTGCACATTCTCCCCGTGTCTGCGTGAGTTTCCTCCGGGTGCTCCGGTTTCCTCCCCCAGTCTGAAGATGTGCAGGTTAGGCGGATTGGCCATACTAAATTGCCCGTAGTGTTTAGGTGGGTCATAGGGGGATGAATCTGGGTGGGATGCTCTGAGGTTCGGTGTGGACTTGTTGGGCCGAAGGACCTGTTTCCACATTGTAGGAATTCTGATTGAGAGAAGGGCAGTTAAGGGAACGCACTTTCTTCCTTTCATACCTGAGCTTAAAACCATTTTGTGTCTCTTTTTCTTCTCTTTCAACAGCCTTAAAAGCTGCTATGTATTCTGCCCTTGCCATCTACACCAATCGTAGCTCCTCTGCTGCCTTTGACTGAAAAAATTGAAAATCAATTTTGGAGCATCTTTCAGTTTGGAAGACGTCACAGGGAATTCCAAATATTAACTCTGCTTTCTTTCTCCACAGATGCTGCTAATTCTGCAGAGTTTATCCATTAGCCTCTGCTGTTTGCAGCAGATTTCCAGCACATACATATCTTAGTTACAAAAAAATCTTCCCCAGTTCTAAGAAATAACTGGTGTCTGACTTGTTTTATTTTAAAGGAAGATGAGCTGGGGGAAGCTATTCCAGCGGGTAAATTGATGAGCAGAACCAAAATGCAGAAGTGAAATTTGTGGGAAGGAATTAACTGGCAGAGAGAAAAGTGTCCGTGCAGGGGGATCTGCAGATCAGCATAAGAAATGTGTAAAATCGGGACAATAACATTGCCAGGAGTGCAATGCAATCGTAAACGATGCATAATTGCATCAGTTGTCATAAGACACACCCCTCTTGGACCATGATACAATCATCTACTTTCAGCTCAAACACAGTGTGTCACGACCACAAAATTTATCAGTCAGGTACCGTGCCTTCAAGGAGATTGTATGTGTCTGCACAATAAAAGTGCAATGGTATAACCTCAACCTGTGAGCGCCTCCTGCATGATCAAAATTAATCTCTAAATACTCATCAGAGGTGTGACCCTTTGATCTTTTGCTGACAAATTCTGTGTCTGATTCCACCTCTCTGGCTCTCACTTGAAGAAGGAACCAGGATTGAAAGCCTGTGTTTTCAAATAAGCCTGTTCGACTGCAACCTGGTGTCATGTGATTTTTTACCTTGTCCACCCCAGTCCAACACCGAAACCTCCACATCATTATCTCTAAACCCACCCCAGTCCAATCCCGATAACTCAACAACATTATCTCTAAACCCACGCCAGTCCAACACCGATACCTCCACATCATTATCTCTAAACACAACCCATTCAAACACTCACAACTCCAAATCGTTGTCTTTAAATCCTTCGCAGTCCACCGTCGACACCTCAACATCATTATCTCTGTGAAGACTTTTTTTCTTCACAAATGCTGCCAGATCTGCTGAGCTTTTCCAGCAACTTTGTTTCTGTTCCTGATTACAGATTGTGCTGGAGTAGAATTCTGCTATTGTGGATGATCCACAGCGCCTTATGGATTCCCAGTCTTGAGTTGTTAGATCTGTGTGAAGTCTTTTAGCACGGTGATAGTGCCACAACACGATGGAGGTTATTCTCAATGAGAAGGCAGAACTTTGTCTCCACAAGGACTGTGCGACGGTCACTCTTACCGATACTGTCTTGAACAGATGCAACTGCAGCTTGCAGATTGTTCAGGATGAGGTCAAATATGTTTTTCCCTCTTGATATTTCCCTCACCACCTGCTGCAGACCCAGTCTAGCCACTATGCCCTTCAGGACCGGACAAGTTCGATCAGTAGTACTGCTGCTGAGCCACTCTTAATGGTGAACATTGAAATACGCCACCCAGAGTACATTTTGTCCCCTTGCCATACTCAGTGCTTCCGCTAAGTGTTGTTCAACATGGACGAGCACTGATTCATCAGCTGAGGAAGGACGATATGTGATAATCAGCAGGAGGCTTCCTTGCCCGTGTTTAAAGAAAAACCATGAGACTTCATTGGGTCTGATGTCAATGTCGAGGATTCCCAGAGCAACACCAATCCAAATGTATACCACTTTGCTGCTGCTCTGCTGGATCTGCCCTGCTGGTAGGGCAGGACGTATCCAGGGATTGTGATAGTGGTATCTGAGACATTGTGTCAGGTAATCCGTCCGGTTTCAATTCTTTGTAACTTTTTAGTGACTGGTAAAACTGAGTGGATCTCTGGGCCATTTTAGAGGGCAATTGAGAGTCAACCACTTTACTGTGGGTCTGGATTCACATGTAGGCCAGACATGGTGAGGGTGGCAAATTTTCTTCCTGAAGGGCACTACTGAACCTTGTGGGTTTTTCCAACAATCGGCAATGATTTCATGGCGATTAATAGCTTCTTAATTGCAGACTTCTTGAACAGTATTGAATTCAAATTCACGATCTGCTATAGTGGGATTCGATTCCACGTCTCTAGAACATTAGCTGGGTTTCCCGATCAATCGGCCATTGCCGACCCTTCTAGAAACCAATGTCGAATGTATTCAATCTGTAACGGATCTGTACCTAGCAATCACTTTCTCCTGTGTTCAATCTGTAACAGAACATTAGTCAGCAATCAGTGTCGACTGTCTTCAACCTGCAACAGGTTTCCACTCAACAACCAGCTTCGAATGTGTTCAGCCTGTAACCAGTCTCTACTTAGCACTGTAGTGTCGACTGTCTTCAAACTTTAACAGGCTAATACTGAGCAACCTGTGTCTACGTGTTCAACTTGTATCCAGTCTCTACTCAATGGCCAGTGTCACCTGCGTTCAACTTGTAAGAAGTCCCTATTCAGAAACCAGTATCGACTATGTTCAATGTGTAACAGGCCTCGACTCAGCAATCCGTGTCGAATATGTTCAAACTGTAACAGGCCAATACTCAGCAACCAGTGTCTACTGTGTACAACGTGTAACAGGCCTCAGAAATCAGTGCTGATTGTGTTCAAGCTGTAACAGATTAGCAACCAGTATCGATTGCTTTCGAAGTGTAACAGGCCTCTACTCAGCAACAAATGTCAACTATTTTCGCCTGTACCAGGACATGACTCAGCAATTAGTATCAGCTGTATTAACCTGTAACTGGCACTCCTCAGCAAGCAGCGTTGATTGTGTTAAACATGTAACAACCCAATACTCGACAACAGGTGTTGTCTGTTTCTGACAGGTAGAATGCATAACTGCTGGCACCTTACGTCAATTGTTACCAATTGGCCCCAGTTGGAGAACCACATGGAACTGTTCGTGAAAAGAGTTGAGACAAAAATTGTAGCACAGTCGTGATCTTCTTCACAGCGACGAGGAACTGCTTCAATTCCATCGTCGGGTGACTGTATTTGTTGAGTCTGCACATTCTCCCCGTGTCTGCGTGAGTGTCCACTGGCAGATTCGCTGTCCACATAGTACAAAGATGTGCAGGCTAGGTGAGTTAGCCGTGGGAAATGCAGGATTACCTGGGATAGGGTGGGTTACTTTTCAGAGGATCTGTGAAGAAATGAAGGAATAAATCGCCTCTTTCTCCACGGTACGGCTTCTATCATTTCAAGTTGAGGAGACAATGCGATCACTTCCTGATAGAAGTCCCTTCCATTTTGTTAGAAACACCAGCAAAAGAAAGGGAGACTTATGTGATTTTAGAGAGCATCTGGGTGAATCCATGAACGTGATTTGAGTGGAATTTGCAAATTGCTTTTTATTGGCGTTAACATTAAATTCTGAACACTGTCTCCAAGTGAACTGAAACCTTTACTTCCGGTGTATTAGACATTTCCGGAGTTTTTTTTTCTGCAAATTATTTTGCAGCTTGCGGGAAGCAGTAGAGGGATTTTTTTTAAAAAAGGAGATATTCAAATAAGTGGAGTGGACACGGTTTGAGATTGGAATTCGTGAAAACATCAGACATTCTATGTTATCCATCTTTTCTTCACAGATGCTGCCAGACCTGATGAGCTTTTCCAGCAACTTTGTTTTTGTTCCTGATTTGCAATATCCATTGTTCTTAGGGTTTTTACAATCTGTATCCAAACGGATCGGCATATGCCTCACTCAACCATTATCATCAAGCCAGCGAATCAACCCTGGTTCAATAGAGCCTGCAGTAGGGCATGTCAGCAGCACGACCAGGCATATCTGAAGATGAGGTATCAACCTGGTGAAGCCACCAAACAAGAGTACTTGCACGCGAAACAGCGAGAGCAGCAAGCGACAGACAGAGCTAAGCGATCCCACAACCAACAGATCAGATCGAAGTTCTGCAATTCTGCCACATACAGTCGCAATTGGTGGTGGACAACTAAACAACTCACTGCAGGAGCAGGCTCCATAACATCCCCGGCCTTAATGATGGGCGAGCATAGTACATCAGTGCAAAAGATAAGGCTGCAGCATTCGCAGGAATTTTCATTCAGCCAGAAGTGCTGAGTGGATGATACATCTCGGCTTCCTATAGTGGTCCCCAGCATTAGAGATATGAGTCTTCAGCCAATTTGATTCACTCTAAGTGGCATCAAGAAATGCTTGGAGACACTGAATACTGCAAAGGCTACGGGCCCTAACAACATGCCAGCAATAGTACTGAAGGCTTGAGCTCCAGAACTTGCTGCTCCCTCAGCCAAGCTGTTCCAGTACAGTTACAACATGGTATCTTCCCGACAATGTGGAAAATTGCCCAAGTAAGCTCTGTACACGAAAAGCAGGACAAATCCAACTCGGCCAATTACCGTCCCATCAGTCTACTCTCAATCATCAGTAAAGTGATGGATGATATCATCAACAGTGCTAACAAGCAGCACCTTCTCGGCAATATTCAGCACATTCTGGCCGTGTCTGCGTGGGTTTCCTTCGGGGGCTCCGGTTTCCTCCCACAGTCCAAAGACGTGCAGGTTAGGTCGATTGGCCATGCTAAATTGCCCATAGTGTTCAGGGATGTGTAGATTAGATGGGTAATACGGGGAAGGATCTGGATGGGATTCTCTGAGGGTCAGTGTGGGCTTGTTAGGCCGAAGGGCCTGTTTCCACACTGCAGGGATTCTAGGATTCTAATATTCCACCGGGTGTACATTATTAACACGGTGACCACGGATCAGGATGAATCTTGCTGCATCTTTTCAAACACAAGCATTCAGATAGCTGCCTCACTAACTGTTCTGACAATCTCATAAGCCTTTATGAACTGGCCCTGATGAGGGATTTGATCAAATCGGACAGAGTTGGATCGAAACCAGCTGTGAACACGTGATCATAACTGATTGTAGGTGTCCTCCGCCATCGAACCAGTACAGGTGAAAGTCTCTACACAGATAAAATGGCAAAAGAAAACAGTAGCATCTGATCCCTTTGCACTTTCGCGGAATCATAAAGAAGTATGGAAAATGTTACTCCCCTAAACCTTGCAAAGTTTAACACAAGTGCCCGCAATGGATCAATCGTGTGCATCAGCCCCGTTTGCCCTTTATAGCGTAAGTGCCCACCTGTGGTGGAAATGCCAATGCACTACCCAATTGTAGGCTGAGGTTGCTCCAAATTTACGCACTTGCCCTGACAAATGAGGGTTGACACGTGACACCCTTTCCCCACCCCCAACCCATCCAGATGACCACTCCCCTCTTACTTCGGGAAACGAGACAAAAACCGTTCACCACTCATGCCCTTGGCAAAGCCGTGGGCATTTGAGCAGTGACTGGCAACTGCTTGAGACTGCCACACCATCGTGGATAAAGAACAATCAGTGTTGTCTCTCTCTCTCTAACACACAAACACCAAATCCAACTGAACCACTTTATGAGTCAAAAACAGAAACGATATCATTCCAGTGAAGGGTCACTGGACAAGAAATGCTGATTCTCTCTCTCTTTCTCTCTGACTCACTCTCTTTCGCATTCCACAGATGGTTCCAGACCTGCTGAGTTCTCTCCTTCGATTTTGCTCCTCTTTTTAGATTTCCAGTATCCACAATTCTCGTTTTCCCATCAACTCGCTTTTTTTATCTCCTTCGAGTGATGGACTGGCCTTTTCCATACATGCTTGGACACGGTGCGGCTCAGAGCTTGGGAGCCTGATGTCCTCACAATTGTTGTCTATCACTGGGCAAAGGGCACTGATCATTGATGGATAGAGGTGGGTGGAAGGGCAACTCTTCATGCCCCAGTGAAAGGATCGGAGAAGGGTGGGGGAAGACAGATGGTAGGTTAGCTCCTACTGTTGCCCAGCCTCTCTTATCTCACAGGCAACATCCACAACCAGAGTTGCCACCTTGCCGCTGCCATCTTCAGACTGGATTTATGACACATTGCATCACGGTGCCAAGCGTGCCACTGTCTCATGCATTATGGAGAAGGAGAAAATGGAAAAGAGGTGATCAGCTTGTGATGTGTCCCAAATCCGAGCCCCAAACCATATAAGGAAAGAGAGAAACCCAGGAACCAAAACGTAGGGGTCAGCCATTCAGCCCCCTTCTCGAACCTATCCAATCTTTCAATTGGACAGTCATCAATCTCCCTGAGCATCCAGACCGTTGGGGGTCTCAATTAGAGAGGGGTTAAATGCTCCCAAATGGGGAGACAGTTTCCAAATCAGGGCATCTCCCACCATGATCAAAGTCCACGTTTCCATCCCAATATTAACAATCAATCAAATGGCAGGAATTCGATGGGGACGGAGGGCGGGGTGGAGGGTGTAATTGTGGTGGTTTATTGGTCAGGGAATGCTGCAATGACACGAAATTGAATCCTATCCCGGCCCTTGGAAATGAATGTGAAACCGATTCAAAAATCTCGAATATGAACTGAGTTTCAGTAGTTATGTACTGGTGAACTGATCATCGATTGGCATCAAAACTCATTTGCGTTCAAACTTTTCCTTTTGGAATGGAAATAATCGGTCCTTACCCAATCTGGCCTATACAAGACTTCGGACTGCCCAATCTGAAAGCAAGATGAATGTTTCTTTTCATACCAGGCAATTGTGTCTGTGGAAATTCCTTACGCTGCACAACAGTTGACTGGGAAGGAGGGGATTGCGTCGCAAGACAAGTGACATGATCTGATGAAATGGGACAGATTACCGCAGGAGATAAAAACCATTCAGGCCATCAAACCCGCACCGGTCAGAAATGAAACAACACACGTTTCCCAGTACTTGTCCCATAGCCTCATCATGGCGAGTGCCATCTAAATCTTTTTTTCAATATGATGATGGTTTCTACCTCTCTCACACTTACAAGCACTGAATTTCAGATTCCCCACCAGACGATGGGGAAAAAAATGTTCACCATACCTCTCCCTCTGAAGTTCCCACCTCTTCACTTGAATCTATGACAGCTCCCCGCCCCCACACACACACACCCGCACGGTCATTTATCCCCCCATGAAGGGGAAATATCCTTCCTATCTTCCCTATCAATACCCCTCATTTTATCCATCTCAATCCTGTCTTTCTTTTCCATCTCCTCTGCTTCTCAGAAAACAACCTCCATTCTGTCCTAAACCCTCTTCAACAACAGAAGCTCTTCATCCCCTGGCAACATCCGAATAATTCTCAATCTGCTACTTCTCCCAGTACTATCACATCCTTCCTATAATATGGATTCCAGAACTGCACACAATACTCTCGCTATGTGGCCTAACCGACGTTTTATATAGTTCCCAGCCAAACCTCCCTGCTTGAATCTCTATGCCTTGGTTAATACTGGCAAGTATCCCATGATGCTTCTGAACAAATCTATCCTCCTGTCCCACTAAGAGACCGGGGTACATGCACACCAAATGCACTCTGGTCCTTCGTGCTTCCCAGAAGCCTACCGGAGATCATGCGTATACCCTAGCCCTGTTTGAATCGGTACTGCTCTGCTTTTGATCGTGTTGGAGCGGCATTGCCCACAGCTCTGCTGGCAACCATGTGTCAAGGAGTAGCGTCGGATATACAGAGGACCGAAACAGGCTTCAAACATGACCTGTGAGAAATATTCATTTCGTGCCTGCTCCGTCCCAGTCCCTTCTTTAAAGCATATGGGTGAACATCAAAAATACACACCTTATCCTTCCACGACATTAAAGAAAAACTGGAATATCTTCAAGAACGGAGTCAGAAAACATTAATTAAATTGTAAAGTTTACAAACGTCACTCAGATTACAAGGCTCGTAACAGTTCCTCAGTTCAGACCTTCGACCATGAACCGGTTTTATAATCTTGTCTGCAAATCTCTCTTTGTAAAGAATTATACCACATTCCTCTCAGCTTTCACCTCAATTCCTGTTTCGACCATTTTGGAAGGTATGGAATTCACATATCCTGTGGGAAGCATTTCTCACATTTTATACTCTGAAACGATTTGGAAATTATTGATCAAATCGAAGCCCTTCATTTTAACGCCTTGGAATCATTGGCACAAGGGCTCAGGAGCAGCGGGGGTTGGGTGCGTTATGCGTCAAGGACTGGCAGATGGAGTTTAATGCAAATAAATGAGACGTGTTGCATTGTGTGAAGACAACCCACGTCAGGGCCTACACAGTTAATGACAGGGTCTTAGGGAGTGCTGTCTAACAGCGAGACCTCCGGCTGCAGTACATAAGACCTTGAAATTGGTATCACAGGCAGGTAGGGTTGTGAGGTTGGCATTTGTTACACCTGCGTTCATAGATCAGGGCACATGTTGTAACTGTACAGGAAATTGGCAGGGTCACATTTGGAGTACTGCACGCAATATGGTCACCCTGCTATGGGAAGAATGTCAATAAATTGAAAACAGTGGAAAGATTTACAAGGATGCTGCTGGAACTGGAGGATTTGAGTTATCAGGGTAGGCTGAATAAACTGGGACTTTATCCCAGGAGCTGAGGTGTGACCTTACAGAGGTTTAAAAAATCAAGAGAGGTATAGATTAAGGTCAATATCCAAGGTCTATTCCGGAGTCTAGGAGCTGCTACCAGCCAATGCCAGGAACACTTTGTTGTCTACTACCTAAAAATGCTGAACTGCACAGAGTGAACTTACTGTGGGTGCAGCTCATAAAGTGTTCTGTCCATTCCTATAGTGGCCCAGAGGTGCTACCGATTCCACTTCTCCTGGATCTTGTCCACCATGGCGGCCCATCCTGCACCATAGAGCTGAGCGGCCCGTCGTAATACCATGCCATAAAGCTCGTTGACAATGATGCTGTCATTACACATCTTCTGTAGCCCCAACTTTGCAGGATAGCTAGGACCAACAGCAGTGTCAAGCAATCGCTGTAAGAGAGCGGAGAGAGGATTAATATCGTCAGGCATATAATCATCAACCACATTTCAAATCAATATCAGCACTTGTTAATATCCTGGATATTACCACTATCATGATCACAGGCATTGCATTTGGAGACAGCAAAACCGAGAATGATTGTTTTCATAATATGGTCTGGATTGGGTGTTCTCGAGATATGTTCTAAAACATTTTCTTTTATGCATCTAGAAGATCCAGAACTGTGTGGTCTTTGTCTACACTATTTCATGCCACTTTCAGAGAAACTGAATTTGATATTTCTTGGAAACAGAAACCGTGCACTTACTGCTTTTGTCCTGACGTTGTTACAGCATGAAAGTGGAGACAGGTTTCGCAATCACTTTCATTGGAGAAGTCATCTCCGAGTGGAGCTCTCAAAGAATCGGCGAGGAAGAGTGTCTATCTGAAACCAAGACCTACGTCCAACTGGCCGGACGGTGATGTGACGCTCTTCCAGGGTCGCTAACAACATGACAGCGTCTCTTAAAGCCAGGAGGGCCGTGCAAAAGGCGTCTAATCCTCCCATTCCACTCCGACTCCAGCCACAGACTTTGCTCCTTTATGCCAGTTTGCCATCCATGATATTTTGGCCGAGGCCTGGATCTTGGCCTTTCGACTTGTGAATGTGTGTGTGTGCATGTGCATGTTGGGATTTAAAGTGAGCATGTGAAAATTGCATGCTGATAAGCAATAATCTATTCTGCCAGGTGGTAAAAGATATGATTGTTGATTAAAAAATATAAATTTAAAACTTGTTTATTGATGAAACCTGGAATCAATTTCTTTATTTGATGAAAGATTGTGGTCATATTATCCATCCACGTGACACAATTAGTAATTTATAAAGAGATAGTAGGAACTGTAGATGCTGGAGAATCTGAGATAACAAGGTGTAGAGCTGGATGAACACAGCAGGCCAAGCAGAAGAAGGGTCTAGGCCTGAAACGTCAGCTTTCCCGCTTTTCTGATGCTGCTTGGCCTGCTGTGTTCATCCAGCTCTACACCTTGTTATCTCTAGTAATTTATAAATTCATGATGGGCCGTGGAATAGTTTCGTTTGATCAGCAATACACTCTTTACATGGGATCGATGACAGCATTGACAAGAAACTGAACTCGACAAGCACATATAAATACAATGGCTACAAGAGCACATCAGAGGCTGGGAATCTAGCAGCGCCTCACCTCGTGACTCCACAAAGCCTGTTCACCATCAATAAGACACACGTCAGGAGCGTGAAAGAATACTGCCCACTTGCCCTGGATGTGGGCAGCGCCAACAACACTAAATAAGCTTGACAGCATACAGAACAGATCAACCCTGCTTGGTTGGCACCATATCAATAAGCGTCCACTCCCTCCACCACCGACGCCCAGTAGCAGTAGTGTGTATTTGATACAATTCAGCAACTCACCAAGGCGCTTAAGTAGCAACTTCCAAACCTACTGACACTTCCATGAGAAGGACCAGGACAACAGATGCATGGGAACGCCAGCTCCTGCAAGTTACCCTCCGAACCACTCACTATCCTGATTTGGAAATATGTCGGCCGTTCCTTCAGTGTCGCTGGGTCAAAATGCTGGAATTCTGTCCTAACGGCACTGTGTGTGTGTTCATACACCACACGGACTGCAGTGGTTCAAGATGAGGGCTCACCCCAACCTTCTCAAGGGGGAAATTAGGGAACAGAGAAGTAAAAACAGGGCCCAGCACGAATACCCTAAATGGGAGTGAATTAGCTACGATTCTTCTTACATGACAAGCGATAAGAAGATAAAAATGAGCAGCGCATGATGTTAGAACCGCCTGTGTCAGCCGTCTGACTGTGGCATTGATCCTTGGTGAAGGTTCCAAGTAACGGCTCCAACATGGCAAGACATATCTGACGAGAATGTTGGCCAAGCAAAGCGAAGATCCATTCTGTGCACGGCCACATGTACACAAGCGAGTCAATGATGGTGATTAAACTGGGGAAAAGGAGCTTTGATTTACCCCCATTATTCACATCAAGGAGGGTAAACACTCCCTTAGTCAACGCTCTGAACAATTACTGCTGGCTGAGCCTGATTTGAATTGAAACAAATTATTGTGTTGAGCCATCCTTCCTGATGTATTTATTTGTGTCCATGCCAATTGGAGCCCACTTGACAAGTAGTTACCATCCGTGCTGTATAAATGACTGTGCTCCTCTCCTCTCCAACCCACTTTGAGACTTGGTATTTTTGTGATTGCTCTTCAGGTTCCAGCCATCAACTATATACGTTTCCTTAATATTTGATCTCTTGAAGTGCAGCACCTCACACTTATCCGGTTTGAAATTCATCTGCCATTTCTGCAACTGATCTATAACATATTGCATCCTTTGACATCCTTCAAAACTATCCGTAACTCATCTTATCTTTGTATCATTTCCAAACTTATTGACCCACGCATCTACATTTTCATCCAAGTCATATAATCTATATCACAAACAGTAGAGTTCCCAATGTGAATCCCAGCGAAAAACCACTGAATACTAAACTCCTCCACTGCAGTCTCCATTCTCTTTGCAAGCCTCTTCTCAATCCAAGCAGCTAAGTCACCATTGATCCCACGTGTCTTAATTTTCTGGATGAGCCAATCATGAGTGACTTTGCAATGACCCTCACTAAAATACTTGCAGATAACATCAACTGCGCAACTCTCATCAATCACACTTGCCACCTCCTTGAAAAATTCAATCAAGTTCGTAAAACATGACTGAACAAAATCATGCTGACTGTCCCAAAATCGGCCATGTATTTTTTTTTGACCACAAATGAGCTTAAATCCTATCCCTAATAATTCTCTCCAATAGCTTCCCGACCAATAGTGTGACACTCACTGATTTATAGTTTACTGCATTGTCCCTGTTTCCCTTCTTGAACACTGGAACAGCATTAGCTACAGGTCAGTCCTCTGGGATCTCTTCGCTGGCAAAGAAGGACAAAAAGGTATTGGTCAAGACCACTGCAATCTTTTCTGTTACCTCCAAACCAAACCTGGGGTAGGTACCATCAGGCCCAGGGGACTTATCCGTTTTAATTCCCTTCAAGCGACACAACACTGTTACTTTCTTGATCTCGAAACGCCACAAAATATCAGCATGCTACACTCAAATCACACTGTCCTCCATATCCTTCTCCTGAGTGAATAAGGACGCAAAGTACTCATTTAGGATCCTCTGCCTCCAAGCACAAGTTTTCTACCTAATGTTTGAGTGGCCCTACCTTCTCTCTAGTTCTGCTCTTGCTTTTAATGTATCTATGGAATGCTTTTGGATTCTCGTTAATCCGAATTGCGAAGGTCATTTCATGGCACCTTCTTGCACTCTTAATTCCCTATCTGAGTTCTTTCCTGCTTTCTTTACATTCCTTCCGTGCCTTCTCCAATTTTAGATTCCTAAGCCATGCATTTGCTTCTTTCTTCCTGTTGACTAAATTTGCATCCTCCCTCATTATCCAAGGGGCGCTTTCCTTGCCACTCTTGTACTTCGTCTTTACTGGAACATGCCGTCCTGAACTCACATCAGCAAGTATTTAAACAATTCCCACGTGTCAAATTTGGCCTTGGCTGATAACAGCTCCTTCCAATTAATACTCCCTAGCTCCTGCCCAGTACTAACATGATTTGCCCTCCCCTGTTTTGGTACCTTTTTGCAAGGTAATGACTTATGCTCATTCATTGTTATCGTAAAATTAAAGAGATGATATTACTGTTTCAAAAATGCTCACTCAATGAAAGGTCAGTCATCTGGCCAGATCATTACCAAGCTAAATGTCCAGTATGGCCGGTCCTGTCGTTGTACTACCCACGTACTGTTTCAGGAAACAATTTTGGATGCACTTAAAAAATTCTGGCCTGTCTAGCCCTCTTGCTCTAAGGGAGTCCCAGTCAATATGGGAACATTTACAGCCACCCACGAATGTTGTATCGCTCAATAATCTGCCTACATATTTGTCCTCCATGTCTCGGTGGCTGTTATGGTGTGTTTTGTATAGTTATCCTGTTAGAGTGATTGCACCCATCATATTTTTTGACACCTACAATGTTGCCTCATATGGATGAGTCCTCCACTATGTCTTTTCTAAGGGCAGATATGCCAATCTCCCTGATTATTAAGGCAACAACTTTACCACTTCAGCTTTCTCCCTATATTGTCTAACACAATGAAACCCTGAAAAATTGAACCACCAGTTCCCATCCCTCTACCAACCAAGTCTCTGTAATAGCCAAAACGTCATAGTCCTTGCACTGGTCCAAGCTGTAAGCTCATCTGCCTTACCTTTAATACTCCTTGCGTTGAAAGAATCACACTTCTGCTCATTAGTACCATCGTCTTCACTTACCTATCTCTACTGGCAGTTTATTTCTGATTTCTTCATTCATACATGAGTTTTCCACTCAATTTCTCCGATTGCAGGCCTGCTGGTCTGGTTCCCAGCCCTCGCTGCTTCAATATCAACCTTGCCGAGTAGCACTAGTGAACATTTGTGCGAGGATTTTGGCTGCACTCAAGTTTAGGTGCAACACGTCCCTTTAGTACAGGTCACCCCTGCCCCAGAAGATATCGCAATGATCCAAGAACAAGAAACACCGTCCCTTGCATCAACTCCTTAGCCACGCATTTATTTCTCTTATCTTTCTGTTTCTTGCCTCACCAGCACGTGTCACTGGTAGAATCTCAGAGATTACTACATTCGAGGTCCAGCTTATCAGCCACTTTGCCAACCCTCTGTACTCAATCTATAGAACTTTGTCTGTCTACGTAGTTGCTACCGATGTGCAGCATTAATTCTGGCTGCTCAACCTCCCCCTTAAGAATTTCATGCAAACGGTCTGAGATATCCTTTACCCTCGCACCAAGGAGGCAACACACCATTCTGGAATCTCCAACGCAGCCACAGAAACACCTGCCTATGCCTCTAACTAGCAAGTCTCCTCCCACTATTGCTTGCCTGGATTTTGTCCTACCCTGCTCTACAGCAGAGCCAGTTCTAGTGCCATAGGTCTGGCTGCTGCTTTTATACTCCAAGGGGAGGAAACTCCCAGCAACAGTGTCCAAAACAACACATCTGTTAGAAAAGGGAATAGACACAGGAGTCTCCAGCACTACATGCCTGTCCCTCCTGGCTCTCACCCAGTTACCTGATGAACCTGTGGTGTGCCCAGCCCCCTGTAACTCGTGTCTATTACAGTCTCTGCTCCTTGCATGCTCCTCAGTGTGCCCAGCTGCCGCCCTAACTGATCGACGTGGAGTGTGAGGAGCTTCGGTTGATCACACTTCCTGAAGACATATTCGTCAGAGGCATTACACTGCTCCTTGATGTCGCACATCCGGCAGGAGGAAAACAGCACTGCCTTAACTGCCATCTCCTCCTGTACACTATGAAAGATAAAATAATCTTAGTTTGTTTGCCTTACTCACGAAATTCAGTATTCACCTAAGTCTGCATTTATAACAAATAACAGCACGAGCTTGTTACTTAAATTTCAATGCAATCTTTACAAAAGGACAACCAACCCTCAAGATTAAAAAATAACTCTGAACAGTCTGTCTCAATCTCTCCATCTTCTTTATTTTGTTTTTTTTTCTAATTATTGCAAAAACCATACTTTATTCATAGAAGGAAATCTTTATGTGCATAGACCATTCTATACTGTATAAAAACTGAAAGAACTTGGTGATCACGAGCAAAAGCAGAAGTTGCTGGAAAAGCACAGCAGGTCTGGCCGCACTTGTGAAGAAACAAATTAGAGAATGCGTTTCTGATCCAGTGACCTACCCTCAGAGGAAAGTTCACCGGACATGAAACGTTAACTCTGATTTTTTCTTCACAGATGCTGACAGACCTGCTGAGCTTTTCCAGAGACTTTTGTTTTTGTTTCCAATATATGCTGTCATTATTCACAGAGAATAAAATAAACAATGGAGAAAATCTTTTCCATTATTTTCAATTAATATCTTGGTATTTAGCCGAGGCATCAGCAGGGTCCGGTTACTTAACTGGCACCCTGTTTTTTTATTGTTAGAGGTGGAGGGAAGGAAAGAAACTCTACAGACACTTTAACATTTGGAGTTTACCGTTCTTTGAAAATAGATTCTTCCTCACTTGCTGATCAGTCGTGGTGACTGGGTCAACTTCTCCCTGATTAGATTACAATTTCCCAAATGTACTACGATTACTCCTGTCATATTTGATTCAAAATGTTTTCCTGACATTAGATGCGAGGCCAAGCGGACTAGAATTCCCATTTATTTACCCCTCTCCTTTTTTTCGTTAGGACTTTCACCTTAACAGTTTTCCAATCATCAGTTATTTCTCTGGTATTCAGCAGCTTGCCGGACTGTTACAGGCAATGCATCCAATATCTGTGTAACAATTTATTTCAGGAACCTATGATAAAATCCAACAGTGCCATGGAGAGTATCTGCCTTTAGCATCACCACTTTATCTAAAATTTCTTCTTTAAGAACGGTGCTGGAAATTAATTACTTTCCCATATTCATTCGAAATAATGAAAAATCCGAAATTTCTTCCACTGTGAAGATTCATGCAACTTTACTCCTCTGCCATATCGTTGTTGCACATATCTATTTCCACAGAGTCAGTTTCCACAGTACACTTTGACCTTTTTCTTCATTTTTTCTGTATATAAAGAAATGTTTTCTTTGTTCGTTTTTAAAATCCTCGCTTGTTTGCACTCTCAGTTTACTTTGTCCCTCTTTATTAACTTTGTAGTTCTCCCTTGCAGACACAAGAAATTGTCCAGTCTGCGGAGCTCTCACTACATTTTCCCCTTCTTATAGGATTTTTTTTTCCAACTTGATCCTCGTCTTAACCTCTGTGGTTAGCCATGACTGGTATATTATCCTCTTTGAATCTCCTTTCCTACTGGAATATATTTCAGCCATATCGCACTGAAGCCATCCCTATACTGTTTTTACCTGCTTATATTTATCGTAATTGTCAAAAATATTGGTGATAACGGTAGCCAGGCGAGGTAGAGGAAGCAGGGGGTGATCCCAGTATTGATCAATTAATATGGTGCAGAGGAATGTGATCTTGAAGGTTTTGAAGAACTGAGACCACGAAGGAAGAATTCAAACTATACAAAGGGCAAACACACTATTGTTGTGTACTATGTGCCACCAGACAGTCAGAGACAGATAGAGAATTGAATTAGTCAACAATTTCAAAATAGTGCAGGAATAATAGTGGTGTCATGGCGAGGGATTTGAACTTTGGAATTATTAACTCGGATAGCTTTACTGTGCAACACAGAGAGTAAAGAAAACTCTTAAAATACATTCAAGCGACTTTTTTCACCAGTCTGTTGGAAGACCAACAACGCAGGTGTCATTTCTGGATCAAATATTTGGAGCCTGAGCCGGTGAAATTAACATGCGCGCATTTTGAAAATAGAGATCATTTCTCAGTCAGGTTTAGGATAGTTATGGAAAAGGATAAGAATAGGATAGGGATAAAAGTTCAAACTAGGGCGAGATTATTTTTCAAAAATCAATCCTAGGATGTGAGCATCATTGTTTGTGCAAGTATTGATTGCCTATCCCTTGTAAAAATGCAAACACCCATGAGATCCAGGGTAATATTTCAACTTGGATGCAAAGTTAACTTCAGAACAAGAAACAGTGGTAATGGACATTGGCTGCACTTGCGAAAAGAAAGCCGTTTAAAGTGTTTTTTTTTTCCGCAGCGCTCCCTGTTGGGACACTACTGTATGTTTTATACATTAATGACTTGGCCGTGAATGTGGAGGAACAATTGAGAAATTTGTGGGTGACACAAAAATTGCCCATGTAATGGGTAGTATAGAGAAAAGCTGTGAGCCCAAAGTGATATAGATAGTTTGGTGGAGAGTGCAAACCAAGTGTCAGATAAAGTTCAACTCTGATAACTGAGAGGTAGTGCATTTTCGGAGTTGAAAGAGCAAAAGGCAATAAACAATAAACGGGAATGTACTGACAGAGGAAGATTAAGTGAGATACCTTATTCTGCAAGTTCACGCATTCTGAAAGGTAACAATACAGATAGATAATGTTGTGAAGACGGCACATAGAATGCTTTCCTTTTCCTTCCATTGGCAGAAGTATGGAATTGAAACTGAGCGATATAAAGATGAGACATTGATGAGAGCTGGGGTGAGGCAGAGTCCGTATGAATATTTAAGTCTGATATAGATAGATTTGTGATCCGTCAGGAAATCAACGGCTACAAGGAAAAGGCAGGAAAGTATTTGTGTGTAATTTATGGTCAGCCCTGATCCTATTGAATGGCAGAGCAGGCTCAAGTAGCGAAATGGCCTCGTACTTCGTCTATTCCTCGTGATCCTACAGTGGAGCAAGTGGAGGTGTGTCAGCTGTTGCGACAACCCTGGCCAGACACCGCCAAAGTATATTATGTAGATAGCCTGGACCTTAAATTTTATATATGTACTTTTTTTTAAATGACAAGTATAAGGCACAATGTTCCAGATATGATTCCATTAATCCATCACTAATCTTTCAATAAAATGCAATTCATTTTTGTCAATACATTTAATTGCAGCTAAAATAAGAGCTTCTGTAACTTTAATCGACTGAAATATTGAACAGGATAATGTATAATGTAACCACCAATTATCAACTCTTTCACTTTAGACAGAGTCCCATAAAATCCCCCTTAGAAAAGGAAATTTATCATCGTCGTCATTATTCACGCGTGCTGTCTCTCTCGACTCCAATAGAAAGAAACACCAACAGAAGCAATCCGTCCCTTTTGATTTTTAAGATGAAGCCCCTCTGTCTGAAATTTGACTGTGCTCGCTAAGAACTCAAAACATTAGCTCCACCAGCCAGCAGCAACCACCAAATGAATGAGGTCACAACCAAAATTCTCTGTCTGAGAGTCTGACCACGCCCACCCATCATTCTTTTCCCTTACTTTAAAAAGGAAATACACAGAGAGAACTCAAAGCTGTGTACCAAATGCATGGCCAAAGGAAACATTTCGGCAGCACGTTAACAACACTCCTCTGCAAGAAAAACAGTAAAGAATACATCTGTTAAAGGCACCCTGCCATCACACTGTATAAATGATGGCAAGTAGAAAAGATGTAATCAGAGAACCCAGAAAGAAATTGTCTTGCAGAGCAACAGTTGTTAGCAGAATGAATTATTCCACAATTCATCAGACAAAATTGATTAAACACCCTCTTCTTGCAGCTATTGGAGTGGCTGGTAGAAAAAAAAGTGTTACAATGCCTTGAGTAATGGTAATGGTACTGTCTGGGCGAATTATGTCTCAGAGATTGAAGTCCCAAAAGCAGAACCTAGATAGTTGAAACGGATACATCCGACAAATATGTGTCTTTAAAAATGACGTGAGGTGTAGCGTTTCAGTTTCCTGGGAAATTCGGATCAATTCTGGGTGAGGTGGGACCAGTACAAAACGGACTGATTGCACCTCGACGGACTGGGATTGATGTACTAACTGGGATTATTTGCGAGAGCAATTTGAGTACTTTTAAAGTAAAATGGCAGGGGTGCGGCAGTGGGAACCTGTGCAGAGAGAGAAATGAGAGGGGAACAAAGGGGAATCCAATAGGCAGAATGCGATCTCAGGAAATTGTTCAGCAAAGAATTCCAGCCACAGTGGTAAAACATATGAACAGGAGTAAGAAATTTAAAAGGAGACTTGAGGCCTTGTGTCTTAATGCACAGAACGTTAGCAATTAACCTAATTAATTAGATATGCAAGTGCACATAAGTGAACAGAACACAGCTTGGATTACGGAGTCTTGGCTGCAGAGTGAACAGGATTGGGAACTGAATATTCAGTTTCTAGGTATTCATTTTTTGATGTAAGATAGGTAAAGTGGAAAATGAGATGAGCAGCATTTCTGCTGAGGAAGCAAGAAAGGACGCTCATAGAATCCCTCCAGAGTGGAAAAAGGCCTTTCGGCCCAACAAGTCCACACCAAACCTCAGCACATCCCACCCAGATCAATCCCCCTATAACCCACCTAATCTGCACCTCCCTGAGCACTATGGGCAAGTTAGCATAGCCAATCCACCTAACCTACATGTCTGTGGATTGCAGGAGGAATCCCTGGATGATCCCCATGCAGAATGTGCAAACGCCTCAGAGAGGGTCACCCCGAATCGGGAATTGAACCTGAGTCCCTGGCGCTGTAAGATAGCAGTGCCAACCACGGTGCCACGGCGCCACCGTGCCACCCCTAATTCAAATGTTAGATTCATTGAATTGGAATCTCTACAGGTAGAGTTTAGTAGCTTCAAGGGATGGTAATAATACCAGGGGTTGTGTATAAACTCCCAATCTGCAGAGTGAATGTTACGGAAGGAATTAAATGGGAAATTAAAACAAGCAATAAACGTACATCTGTATTTATAGATGTCTTCAATCTGCATTTAGATAGGTCAAATAAAATCAGAAACAATAGTATGGCGAAGGATTTCCTGGATTGTGCACTGAATGGTTTTCTGCATCAATACATGAAAGAACCAATGTAACCTGGCCAACCTAGACTTGGTATTGTTTATTGACAGGAATAATTTGCATTCTAACTGTGCCAGGCCCCTTGTGGAAGAGTAACCATAATGGGATTGAGGTTACCTCAAAGTACAACAGTA
>NC_063371.1:16365474-16370014 GCF_021869965.1 Rhincodon typus | reverse complement strand
TTGTGAAGGTGAAGGAACCCCCAGGGGATCAGGTGATCATATGTTAAAATTCAGCCCACAGTTTGAGAGGGAGAAGTTGGAATCAGATGTAATGGTATTACAGTTGAATGAAAGTAACTACAAAGACATGAGGGAGGAGCTGGCCAGAGTTGATTGGAAGGGGAGCATAGCAGGGAAGAAGGTAGAGCGGAAAGGGTGAACTATTTGGGGGGATATTTGGGACCCACAGCAGTAATTCATCCCAAGTCGGAAGAAACCGGGTAAAGGGTGTACAAGACAACCATGGCTGATAAGGAAAGTCAGGGACAGCATAAAACGAAAAGAAGTAAACATAATGTGGTGATGAGTAGTGGAAGCCAAAGAACTGGGAATCTGTTAAAAACCAGATGAGGACGACCAAAAAAGGCAATAAGGAGTGAGAGGATGAAATATAAGGGTAGGTTAGCTAGTAATATAAAAGAAGATAAAAGGTAACAGCGAGGCAAGAGTCAACATTGGACCATTGGAAAATGAGGCTGGAGAAGTTGTAACGTGAACAATGAAATGGTGGAGGAACTGGACAGGTTCTTTGCATCAGTTTTCACAGAGCAAGGCATAGCAGAACTTCAGGAGAATCGGAGGCGGAGGTGAGAGTAGGGGCCATCACAAAGGAGAAGGTGCTGGGGAAGTTGAAGGGTCAGAAGGTGGTCAGTTCACCTGGACAAGATGGTGTTCACCCCAGGGATCTGAAGGAGATAGCTGAGATTGGTGATTTTCAGTCAGGGATCGTCTCAGAGGATTGGAAAATGGCTAATGTAACACCCCTGTTTAAGAAGGGATGGAGGCAGAAGATGGGAAATTATACGACAATTGGCCTGACCTCAGTTGTTCGTAAGATTTTCGAGTCCGTTGTTAGGGATGAGATTGTGGACTACTTGGTAAAGTAGGGCTGAGTCAGCAGTGCTTTGTCAAGGGGAGGGCACATCTGATAAATATTCTGGAATTCTTTGAAGAGGTTTAAAACATGTTAGTCAAAGGAGAACCAGTGGATGTGATTCATTTGGATTTCCAGAAGGTCTTTGAGAAAGTACCTCACAGGAGGCTGCCAGATAAGAGCCCATGGTATTAAGGACAATATACTGGTATGGACAGAGGATTGGCTGACTGGCAGAAGGCACAGAATAGCGGTAAAGGGGTCTTTTTCAGGATGGCAGGCATGTGACTAGTGGAGTTCCACAGAGGTCAGTGTTGGGACCACAGCTACTCACTTTGTATATTAATGATCTGAACGAAGAAACTGAAGGCAATGTTGCTAAGTTTGCAGATGACACAAAGGTGGGGGGTGCGAGCAGCGTTAAGGAGACAGGGAGGCTGAAGAAAGACTAGGAGAGGTGAGGAGAGTGGGCAAAGCAGCAGCAGATGGAATACAATATGGAAAAGTGAGGTTATGCATTTTGGTTGGAAGCGTAGAAGAGTAGACTATTTTCTAAACAGGGAAAAGCTTCAAAAATACGAAGCACAAAGGGACTTGGTCCTTGTTCAGGATTCTTTAAAGTTAACATGTAGGTTCAGTTGACAGGAAGGCTAATGCAACATCAGCATTCATTTCAAAAGGGCTAGAATACAGGAGTAGAAATGTACTGCTGAGGCTGTATAAGGCTCTGGTCAGATTGTATTTGGTCCATATATGTCAGGAAGGATGTGCAAGGCCTTGGAGGGGGTCCAGAGGATGATCACAAGAATCAGTGATTACAAGATGATCATGGGGGTGAAGGGCTGACCATATGAGGAGTGGTGGAGGTCTCTGGATCTGTACTTGATGGAATTTAGAAGGACAAGGTGGATCTCATTCAAATTTACAGAATGCTGAGAGGCCTGGGTAGAGTGGACACGGAGAATATGTAGTATAAGAGACTAGGACCTGAGGGCACAGCCTCCGAGTGGAGGGATGACCCTTTTAAAACTAAGATGAGGAGGAATTTCTTCAGGCAGAGAATGGTTAATATGTGTAAGTCATTCCCGTAGAAGACTGCGGAGGCCAAGCCTCTTAATAAAGTTAAAACGAGAAGTTCTTGATTGACAGATCAAAGGTTACAGGGAGAAGGCAGGGCAATGGGATTGAGAAACACATCAGTCACAATGGAATGTTGGAGCAGACTCGATGGGCCGATTGGCCTAATTTTGCCCCTGCATCTTACGGCCTTATGATTCCTGTGTAAACTCAGCCATCATCTCTAATTCTCTCCAAGCACTTATTTGAGATGGATTGAGACTATTCTCAAGCATTGTCATAATTGATAAGACAGCAGGGTAAGGCCACCAGATTCCATTCAGGGAACATCTCCCAGCTCTGCCTCTGCTTATCTGCTGCTAAAAACGACATCCGTGGCTTCTCTTGGCTTGTTTACTCCCAATTCCTTGCAAACTCTGATGTGAAAATATCCAAAGTTTTATTGCTGGTATCCCACCTTGCACCGAATCCCAGTCATCCATCAACCTTTTGCTAGCTGACTATCTGCATTGACTGCCAGTTAAGCAGTGCCTCTGTTTTAAAACCTCATTGCTATTTTCAGTTCCTCTATGGCTTTGCCCTCTAACTTTTGTCATCTCCTGCTGCCTAAAACTGTACTAATTATTTGTCCTACCCTCGTCCCAATATCTTGTGCAACTCTGATTTTAATTTCTCCTTTTTTGGTGGCTGAAAGTGTGTCATTCCATTTCTGCACAAATCTGTCTGCCTTTACCTATCTTTGATCTTTAAGATATTTCATAAATCTGCCTTTTTGAGAAAGCCTTCATCTGCCAAAATATTTCTGAATGTGTCTTGGTGTCAAAGGCTGTTTTAACATCTGTGCGTGTTATTTCTTCAGGCATTTTCTTCCTTTTAAGGAAATGTATACCATTGTTGTTACTGTTGTTAAAAGAAATCAAAATAGAAAAAATAATAGGAATTAAACAAATGTCCAACAAATGAAGCTAAGGCTGCTGCTCCAGAATATTCAGAGAATTCGAATTATGTATTAATGGTCTGGACAAAGGAACTGTGAGGCCAGTGTTGGCAAGTTTGCAGATGCCTTAAAAGTGGAGGGACAGATAGTGTTGAGGAAGCATCAGTCTGGCAAAGTGTAAGGTTATGCACTTTGGGAAGAATAGAAGCATAGATTATTTTCTAAATGCGGAAAAGCTTCAGAAATCGGAAGCACAAAGGGATTTGGGAGTCCTAGTTGAGGATTCTTTTCAGGTTAAAATGCTGGTTCTGTTGGCATTCAGGGAGGCAAATGCAATATTGGCATTTCTTTCAAGGGGGCTGAAATATAAGAGGAGAGGTGTACTGCTGAGGCTGTTGTTGCAGGAGGTCCAGTGAATCTGTGGAACTCATTGCCGTAGAAGGCTGTGGAGGTCAAGGCATTGAGAGTATTTAAGACAGAGGTTCTTGATTAGCAAGGGGATTGTGACTTGTGGGGAGAAGGCAGGAGAATTGGTTTGAGAAATGTATGAGCCATGATTAGTTGGTGGAGCAGAGCCGATGGGCTGAATGGCCTAATTCTGTTCCTGTATCTTATGGTAAGAAAGTTTTGACATTTTGGTCATAAGTTTTGAAGTTATCTGGATTTGGAAAGTGTACCTTGGGGATTGGAAAGTTGTAATGATATTTGCATTATTTACAGAGGGAGGGGTCAACTAGGTTGCGAGAAAAATGTCAAGAGAGTTTTTGGAGAGTGGTAATAAATGGAGTGAATTGCTTACAGAGTACGGAAGTTTGGTAAGGGTGAAAGAATATTTGCTATGTAGTGGTTGAGTGTCTATAACTAATTAGTTTTAACATTTCAAGTGAAACTTAAATGATCAAAGGAACTCCAAGATGATCAACATTTTACAAATTTTGGCTGTGGGTAATCAGCTGTCAATCATTGTGGAAATTGTAGCTAAGCAGGAAGCAGATTGAATCGTTGGATACTGAGTCTGATGGGAAAAGGTATTGAAAGCAATATCTGTTGATGCACGAAATGCATTGTAATTGGAGTATGATCGTTTGGGATTTATAGAGAGTATAAATTTGGAGCAGTAGGTTAGCAAGGTTGCAGATGTATTATAATGTGGGCACAGTGTCGTTCGGGCACACAAGGAGGCCAATTGTGTCCATACAAATTAGGTTTCTCTGGACAGTTCCTCCATTGTCTTTCCCCTTGCGTTGTAAGCTTGTTTATGCCAAGTGCTCATACACTTTTCTTTTGAAATCATTGATCTTTCACTGGTGCTGTCCTCACAGGCAGCACGTTCCAGATTGTTATTTCCAGCGGCGCATATCTTTCATCATTTCTCTTGACTAAAACTTTAAATTTGTATCACATCGACCTTGTACAATAAACTCAAAATAAGGTAACTGAGGGATTTTGAGTCTTGTACAAAAGCACAAAAATGAAATGCTGGTGTAGCAAGCAATTTAGAAAGCGAAGAAGATGGACAGTACAGTAGCTCAGTGGTTAGCACTGCTGCCTCACAGCACCAGGGACCTGGGTTCGATTCCAGCTCGGGCGACTGTCTGTGTCAAGTTTGCACA
>NC_063371.1:16328212-16365374 GCF_021869965.1 Rhincodon typus | reverse complement strand
GGGGGGAGGGTGAGGAGGAGCGAGGGGGTGACGGGACTGGTGGGGGGAATATAAGGCCATTGCCTACTTTCATGGGGTTCAGTGGAAAAGATTCATCCCTCTCCCTGGGTGTCGGGGTCAGGGCCCGGGCCCCACATTCCCCTTTCCTGGGAGGATGACTCCAGTCCACTTCCCTAACCGCAATCCACATTGTTACCATAAAAATTGGATGGGTATATATCGAGGAAAGGTTTGGAGGGATAGGGACTAAATGGGACTAGGTCAGACTGGGATGTCTGTTCGGCGTTGGACCGAAGGGTCTGTTTCCATGCTGTATGACTATATGAGTGCCAGGCAATGATCATCTCTAATAAGGAACTATCTTAACTATCACCCCTTGACATTCAATACTGTTACTTTCACTGAATCCCCCATTATCAATTTCCTGGAGGTTACCATTGACCAGAAACTCAACTGGACTAGTTATGCAAGTATTGTAGCTACACGAACTGTTCAGATGTTAGCAATACTCTAGTGAGTAAGTAACCCATCTCGTGGCTTCCTAAAGGCTGTCCACCATGTACATGGCACAAGTTAGGAGTGTGATGAAATCCCCAAACATCACTTTCACCGTCCAGTGCCTCCACCACCAATGCTCTGTACCATCTATGCACTGCAGAAATTCACGAAAGGTTTTTTGATGGCACCTTCCAAACAAACAATCACTACCACCTCATAGGATAAGGGAATTAATCCCTGAAAGCCATGCTCCATCCTGAATTGGAACAATAGCGATATTCCTTTCACTTCAGTGGGCCAGAATTTTGCAACTGTCGACCTGGCCAAGATATTTTCACTTCTGTGGGTCACAGGAATGGGGGACAAAAATAAACTTTCCTGTGGACGTGGGAGGAGTTTATCTGCGTACTCGGTCAGACACCAAGCTGTACCATCTATCCAGACTGAAAGTGGAGATGAAACAACAGCTCATCTTTTTATCAGGAAACTCCTCAATGCTGATGATGTTGTGCAAGTTACTCTAATAGAAACCCAGCTGCAGAGACTCAGGGCTTGTCTCTCTCATGCCTGTAACATATTCTTCCTGACTGTTAAGCATCAAGAAAACCATGGTTATGAGATAGGATGCCACATCTCTATTCATGATCGCACTAAAAAATGTCCCTCTCTATTCGTGAGCAAATTCTGCAACCTTAGGTTCACAATGAAAAACAACCTGCCTCGTTGCTCAACAACTTTCACTTTAGTATTTGTTCCGCATTCCAGTCACTTCTGCGAAAAGTAATGACAATAACGAATGTGGCAGTTCTCTCAAAGGCCAATCTCTCAAGTATATTGGCAGCTATCAAACATAGGTAACTTTGTGAGCTCATGCACATTCACAGGATACAAGACAAAAGATGATTTTATGCATGGCAAAGTAGGCAAATAATGAATAGGATGCCTGAAGCCCTTCACGTGTGAGATGAAAGCTGTAAATGTCAACTTTTAAGTGGAAAATACTGGTATGTGTTATAATGCCAGTTGGTAGCTACAGCATCTTTGCATTGGGCACCAGCACTGAAGACAATCATTTGCAACCTCATTCAATAACCACTTCATATATGGCACTGTTTAGCCCTTTGAACCTGATCTCCAATCCAATAACATCGTACCATAACTTTCACTTCAACTCCACTTTTCTCCCCCCTTATACCTTTGGATCCAGGAGTGCTTTGTTTAAAGTGTGCCAAATATGTGGAAGTCAATCTTAGAAGGACAGGCTGACAAGAATAGCACAGATATAATTTTGGGCAAGCTGGATAAACATGAGAGGAATAAAGGATTACAAGCTAACTGAGCTGGGAGATGGTAGACAGTGTTAATGCATGAGTCCAAGCTTTGTGGGCAAAATGGCATGTTTATGTTGTGTAAATACCATCTAATTCATTGTGACTTTGGGGAAGTAGTAGAGGGTCTACACAAATGATAACTCCCTCCCCACTAGTTCCAGAATTTTTTGCCCACTTTTGAGTTTCCACCCTTCGGTGTAATGATGGGATTCTGTGTTTTGCAGTGATTGTGACGTGACCGTCGATGTGGAGACGGTGATTCCAACACCGACCCCCCTGTATGATAACCAGAAGGCTCGGAGTGTAATGAACGAATGTGAACGCCATGTCATCTTTGCACGGACGGACACAGATGCTCCTCTGCCACCTGATGACTGGGAGGATCACATTAACAGGTGACTACCTTCTACCGTGTCCACATGTGATCTGGGTGACTCCTGAGATGGGGCAGTGTCTGGGGATGGAAAGTACTGGATAATAGCATTCTTATTGCAACAAATGCACACATGCGAGCGTGGTGAGCCCATGCCTTTCTGTGTTTTCAGTGAGCACATTGCATCTCTGATTCAGCACAATTTTGAACTGTTTGCAGGCCATTGGCATGTGGTTGATAGGGGCTTGGGATTTGGTATGATTAAAGATGTAGGTGATGAACTTTGAAGTCAGATAGTCTCACATGGTCAGCGGGTAGAATATGGGAGAGCAGCTGGGGTGTTTAATTATAGAGAAGCATAGAGGTGATGAGAGGTTCTGCAGCAAATGAACGGCCAGATGAAATTGTGTGATATAATGGAGGTGGAAATGGCTCATTTTAGCAATGGCGTCTGTGTGCAGTCAGAAGCTCACCTTTGGGTCAAATCTGCGAGCAGATTAGTTTAATTTCAGACTATAGGCATGGAGAGAGATGGCATCTGCTGCTAGGCAACCCATTTGGAGCTTGACTGAAAGGAATGGCTTCAGTCTTTTCAATACGTCAGGGATGAAAAATTTTGGCTGTTTGCATGATATCTGATTTTTCAAGTTTGAAATTCCATGCTTGCAAATGAGTGCCCATCCATATTTGGTAGTGATCTATTTGCACTGTGCAATTAGACCCAAACTCCATCCTCTGTCACTCGGGCTTGCACCCTGGACCCCTGCAGGGTCGATGGTGAGTGAGGAAGAAGAGAACAGCACAGGCAGAGCCGCTGCTGGTTTGGCCAGTGGGAAGTTGCTGTGGGGAGAATGAAGCTGTGCAGGCCAAGTCCCTGTGCGATCGTGCGGGTGGTGGCAGGCTTTTGGTGACTACCATGTGAATGGACAGGGTGTTGGGATGAGGGATTCCTGGATCAGCAGTCTGACTGTTTGGGAATTGGGGTAAGGCAGCGTTAATTGGAGGAGCATAAGAGGTGGAGGGGAGAGTGGCTTCACTGAGTCTTTTGTCACCAGGGATTAGGGAGAGTTTGGCTGAATCTGCCTTGAAGATATTTTACTAAGTGTTTGAAGAGCAAAGGCTTTTGTAATTATATCATTCAGGAGGGTTTCTTGCCACAATATATGAACAGTCTAACCAGGGAACGGGTTATACTGGACCTGATTTTGGGAAATGAGCCCGGGCAGTGAAGTTTCAGTGGGGGAGCATTTTGGGCGTAGTGACCATAATACCATGACTTTTAAGATACTCATGGATAGGGATAACAGCAGTCCTCGGATGAAGGTGTTAAAGTGGGGGAAGGTGAACTACAACAATATTAGGCAGGAACTGGAGAATGTTGATTGGAAGCGGCTGTTTGAGGGTAAATCCACATTAGACGTGGGAGTATTTCAAAAGCGGCACGTTCTTGCGAGAATGAAGGATACGTATGGCAAGTTATGTGAACCTTGGATGACTAGGGATGTTATGACCTTGGTGAGAAAGAAATAGGAAACGTACATAAGGTCTCTGAGGATGGTAACTGAAGAAGCCCTTGATGTATATAAGGAAAGTAGAAAAGAACTTAAACAAGGAATTAGAAGGGCTAAACGGGGTCATGAAAAGTCGTTAGCAAACAGGATTAAGAAGAATCCTGAACAAAAACAGTAGTTGTTGGAAGCTCAGCAGGTCTGGCAACGTCTGTGAAGAAAAAAATCAGAGTTAATGTTTTGGGTCCAGTGACCCTTCCTTAGAAGTCGAAACATTAACTCTGAATTTTTCTTCACAGATGCTGCCAGTCCTGTTGAGCGTCCAGCAACTTCTGATTTTGTTCCTGATTGACAGCATCTGCAGTTCTTTCAGTTTTTAAGAAGAATCCCAAAGCTTTTTATACATATAGAAAAAGCAAGAGAGTAGCCAGGGAAAGGGTTGGCTCACACAAGGACAAAGGAGGGAACGTATGTGTGGAGCCAGAAGAGGTAGGTGAGGTCTTAACCGAATACTTTGTGTTGATATTTACCAAAGAGAAGGAATTGGAGAATGATCTCATGGGAGGTAGTGTCAAATTTCTAAGCTGAGTTGCTATTAAAAAGGAAGAGGTGTTGTGTGTCTTAAAAAGTATTAAGGTAGATAAATCTCCAGGTCCTGAAGGGATCTATTCCAAAATATTGAGGGAGACAAGAGAACAAATTGCTGGAGCATTGATAGACATCTTTGTATCCTCTTTGGCCACAAACGAGGTCCCAGAGGACTGGAGAACAGCCATTGTTTTCCCATTGTTTAAGAATGGTTACATGGATAATCCAGGAAATTACAAGTGTGTGAGCTTCACGTCAATGGTAGGGAAATTATTGGAAAAGATTCTCGGACAAGATCTATCTGCATTTAGAAGCAAATGGACTTATTTGTGATAGACAGTGTGGTTTTGTGTGGGGGAGGTAATGTCTCAGTAACTTGATTGAGTTTTTTGAGGAGGTGACAAAGATGATCGATGAGGGAAAAGCAGTTGTCTATATGGACTTCAGTAAAGCCTTTGACAAGGTCCTTCATAGCAGACTGGTCCAAAAGGTGAAGTCACATGGTAAGATGGATACAGAACTGGCTTAGTCATAGGACACAGAGCGTACTGATGGATGCTTTTCGGAATGGAGTGTTGTGACCAGTGGTGTTCCACAGGGATCAGTGCTGGGACCTCTGCTTGTGATCAACATAAATGATTTGGAGAAAAACGTAGTTGGTCTAATTAGTAAATTTGTGACAATACAAAGGTTGGTGCAGTTGCAGATAATGAGGAGGTTTGTCAGAGGATACAGTAGGATATAGATCAGTTGGAGGCGTGGGCAGAAAAATGGCAGATGGAGCTTAATCTGGACAAATGTGAGGCGATGCATTTTGGAAGGTCACATTGGAAATCATACAGCGAATGGCAGAATCCTAAGGAGTATTGACATGCAGATGGACCAGGGTGTGCAGGTCCACAGTGATCTGAAGGTGGCAGCACAGGTAGATAACGTGATTAAAAAAGGCCTGTGGTGTGCTTGCCTTCATTGGAAGGGATTTTGAGTATAAAGATAGACAAGTTACACTGCAGCATTATAGAACTTTAGTTAGCCCACGCATGGAATATTGCACACAGTTCTCGTCACCACATTGCCAGAAGGATGTGGATTCTTTGGAGAGGGTACAGAAAAGGTTTACCAGGATGTTGCCTGCTATGGTGGAGTTTATCAATGAAGAAAGGTTGGAAAGACTGGGTTTGTTTTCACTGGAATGCAGGAGGTTGAGGTGCGACCTGATAGAATTTTGAGATTATGAATGGCATGGATAGAGTGGAAAGTATGAGGCTTTTTCTCGGGGTGCAGGGGTCAATTACTAGGGGACACAGTTTCAAGGTATGAGGGGGCAAGTTTAAAAGAGATGTATGAGGCACGTTTTTCACACAAAGGGTGGTGTGTTCCTGGAACACGTTGCCAGAGGAGGTAGTGGAAGCAGACACAATAGCTGCATTCAAGAAACACCTGGATGAATACATGAATAGGAAGGGACTAGAGGGATACGGATTCTGTAAATGAAGACAGTTTTAGTATGGAAGGGCAAAATGTCTCGGCGCAGGCTTGGAGGTTCGAAGGACCTGTTCCTGTGCTGTACTGTTCTTTGTTCTGTTTATGGTTATATGTTGATACCTTGTATATGTTGAATGTTATGCTGCTTTATTTCTGCAGGTATCTGGAGCCACATGAGTCGAAGAGTTATTTTTTATTTCTGGGAGATGGTGTTGTTACCAAGCATTTAGAAGTTGAAAGTGAGGTAAAATGAAATGTCAAAAATCAAGGGATTACCTGATTGAGGTATATCAAGGGGTTGGTAGGATAGACAGTGCAATGATAGTGTCTGTCTAGAATTTCAAGCAAGTACAGAGGCAGAGAAAACACACGTGATTGGTTTGGTAGAGTGAAAGAGGGAGAGATTACAAAAGACTAGACATACATTTCCTAGAGTTCAGGAGAATGAGAGGGGCTCTCCTTGCAATGTAACACTCTTCAGAGGTTGTGAGAGTAAATGCAGCGAAAAGAGTTGCCCTGGCTGGACAGTCTAGGACACAGGGTCATGGACTTTGGGTTGGGGATTTAGGACTGAGATAAAAATAACTGCTGTCAGTCCAAGCGTTGAGTTTCTTTGGAATTCTCTACTTTTGGAGGATTGACAGTTATTGAGGATGTTCATACTCGAGGTTCAATACTTTCTCAGGTGGTAAAAGATATGGAGATGCTGGGAGAGGCTGCATGAAGATTCTGGGAGAGGGTGCAGTTGAGGTAGATCTAATTGAGTGGCAGAGCTGATTCCAAGGGCCAAATGATCTGTTCCAACTTGTGTCTGAAGTTCTGAATGAACAGAGAGTGGTCAAAACAATGCTCGCTTGTATTATGATCAGTGAATGAAGTGGAGGTGATGGTAGTGGTATTATCACTAGACGATTCATTCAAAAATTTAAGAAACATTCTGGAGACAGGAGTTCGAATCCTCCCGTGACAAATGAATTTGAATTCAATAAATATCTGGAATTAAGAGTCTAATGATGACTATGAAATCATGGTCAATTGTCAAGGAAAATCCCATCTGGTTCACTTATCTCTTTCAAGGAAGGAGACTGCCATCCTTATGTGGACTGGCCTACAAGCACTCCACACTCACAGCAATATGATTGACAGTTAACTGCACTCTGGACAAATAGGGATGGGTAATGAATGTTGGTCTGGCCAGTGATGCCCACGTGCTGTGAACAAAGGATAAACGAATACAAAGGGTTTAGTGGGATATGGGCCAAATGCTGGCAAATGGGACTAGATTAATTTAGGATATCTTGTCAGCATGGTGAATTGGACTGAAGGGTCTGTTTTCAAGCTGTACATCTCCATGAATAAAAAAAAACACTAAATTGAGACGAGCACGAATCAATTCCTGACTTACATAGAAGGAGTGTTTGAACGTTGAGGAAGGAGGACATAAAAAGACAATTTGAGTATCTTCTTTTGCATGGGAAGAGAACTGTATTGTCATTAATACAAGAGTGAAACAGAAAGGGACTCAGAAGGTGTGCATGGTATGAAATTATTGGAGTTGGTGCTATATTCTCTTCTTGCCTTAATCTGGGAAATTGCATGAACTTTGCTTTAATTTCTTCTATTGTTTGTGGTCTGGAGCTCCTGCCTTCTTCTGTCGAGAATTCTCTCTCCCATTTTGGGATCATGTGTAAAGATGTATTGTACATTGTTAGTGTGTGGGAATTTGGGTTTTAAGCTGGAGTTAGATTAGATGGGTAGTTTCAATCCTGTGAAGGTTAGATTTTGTTTTTCTTTTTGAAGGGGTCAGAAAGTCATTTGGAAAATGGAACAAGGCATAATTTTGAAGAAGAATAGGATTTAAGTTAAGCGCTTAGGATATTTATGGTATTACTTACAGAAATGTTTACAAGTGTGAACACAGAAAGCAATGTGTCAATATTTTGAGGCGTATTTTGTCCTTTTTTTTGGAGAGGTTTTAAGGCAGAGGTGGCAAGCTGTGAATTGAAAACCAATAAAGTAAACAACTTTTGAGGCTTGGGGTTTTTTAAAGTAGGAACAATAGAAGCAGCCCGAATGGGTGGAGTCGAGCTCCCCAGAACCAGGATTTTTGGTTTTAGTGTTTCAATAGCAATTGCTGGGTCTTGAAGCTACAATACATCTCTCCCTGCTACACACTCTCTCTCTCGCGCGCTCTCGCTCTGTTTTTTTCATGATTTGTTTTTTCTTCCTGGACTGGAGAATTGCCTGAGACAATGTATTTTTATGAACTTACCTCTTTCCAATGGTGTGTTTATGGGATGTGACTGTATTGAAACAGTTAATTGGCAGTAGTTAATAATCTTATTATGTTAAATTTTCCAATAGAATTCAGTTATTCTAATTTCTTCCTCCTTTTGTCGTACTTTAACTATAGTTTATAAATAAACTGTGTTTCGTTTCAAACCTGGTAGTTTGACCAGTCAAATTCCATCCGGAATGCAACACCTGCCACTTCCCTTTAAAATAAGAAATAGTTAGGGTTTGGGCTATCACCTAAATACATTTTGAGAGGGGTTTCGTCTGGTCCACAACAACAGACCACAGCCACGTGTGATTTGAGTTCAGTTTCGAACAATCCGGTTTTGCAGAGCAGAAGGACAGATTAGTTTGTAAAGTCTCCAAACTGATTGTTTGTGTAGAAGGTTTCAAGCTGACAGAATTGAAAAATAATTTGGGCTATATGCACTGAAAGAAATCTATTGGCTATCAAAACCAAAAAAGAAATCCACATTCTCAGCTAGAAATAAATATCAAGGGAATCAACTGGTAAGAGTCAGTTAGGTAAGAATTTTGGAGAGTTGAGATTGAATAATAATATCATACTGTACAGAAGAGACCATTCGACCCATTGAGTCTATACCGACAAATATTACTCTATCTACATTTCAGCAGCCATAGCCTTGAATGTTATGACCTTTTCAAGTGCTCATCCAAGTACTGTTTAAACGTTGAGTTTTTCTGCCTCAAGTATCCCCTCAGTAGTACATTCCAGATTTCATTACCATCTGGGTGAAAATAAAATTCCTCAAATCTCCTTGAAACCTGCTCTTCACCTTAAATTTATATCCCCTCATTATTGACCCATCAATGAAGGGGATCAGCTACTTTCTGTTCACCCTGTCTGCACCCCTCATCATCTTATACACCTCTATGGGGTCCCCTGTCAGTCCCCTCTGATGGTAGGGTTGATGTTTCACTGGGTTGAGAACCTGTTAAGTATGTTACTGGGGAAAGGGTGAAACATTGCTGCTTAAGATCTTTCTAAACTGTCTTATACTTGTATAAATTTTTGTTCTTTTGTTAAAGAACATTGTGAGTCTTGTGTGTAAATATGTTCTGTCATGAGCCAACATGGTAACAAACTTCAAAATTAACCTTATGATCTGTTAAGCTAGGTCTCACTCTGAGATCTGATTTGACCTCTGTTATTAACATTAGCTGGGATCATATGAATTTAAATCTGAGAGATCCCTCTGACTCCCACAACTGCTCTTCCTCACACTGGGCTCATTCCCAGTTTCTCTGTCTCCATTGCACCTTCTTCGACAGTGAGTGCCACATTCATTGGTTGGCAGCACCATTATGTTGTGTCTGTTTGACTTCAACAGATTTGTGTTTTCCACCTTCTCACTCCTCCCCTGAAATCTGAATTGGTCGAAGAGGCTCAAAGGTGGACAGCTTCTGCCCTTTCTTCTTTCCATGTTTGACTTGATGATTTCCGTCATGATGTTAATGGTCTTCTCCAGTCTTAGTTGTACCAGTGCGTGAGGTCCATTTATACTGTATCTGTTCTCCAGGTTGGGATGGACTGCAACTCAGAACAAACTGTTCAACAAGGTTGTGAAGGCATTGTATTCCGATCGCTTGGCAAGACTGGCAAATGAGGGGGTGAGTAGTGTGTGATTTTGAAACTTGGTGAATGTTTGGCGTGTCATGCCCTGAGTGCTGCCATCCCTTTCCCTGGCTACCACTACCCCCATATATGAAAGCTGTTCATTGGATGGTGAGGTGAGGGATGAGCTTGATTGAACCCTGGAGAATGGTGCAACCAGATTTACTGTCAGCTGAGCCACGGCAGAATCTAAACATTGGGAGAGCAGTCTGATGTTGCAGTCAGTGGCTGTCAGTGTGGGGATACCCAGAGGACTTGAAGGGTTAGTGGTAGCTCTGTTAGTTTATACTGGTATTAGATCATCCCTCTCTATTCTACTGAGATCATGAAACCTCAGTATGGAAAATATTTGGCTATAGACGAAAAACAATAAAGCCAAGACTTCACTTGTGTGAAAGGTGTTCAGGTCTCTAGCCATAACCATACAGTAGAACAGAATATGAAGGAAGAAACAATGGGAGTTGTTGGAATGGTGCTGCGATAATTATGGGGAATTTAAACTTGCACATAGACTGGAAAAAGCCAGATGGGAGCATGTAGCTGAAAGAGGATTTCACAGAATGTTTTCGGGATCATTTCTGAGAACAGCACATTGTGTATCTGTCTAAAAATCAGTCATTACTAGACCTGAAATTCAGTGAGAAAGGATTCATTAATGACCTTGGAAAGGTTCAGAGGAGATTTACCAAGATGTTGCAGGGTATGGAAGGCTTGAGTTATAAGGAAAGGCTGGATAGGCTGGGACTTCTTTCACTGGTGCATAGGAGGTTAAGAGGTGATCTGATAGAAGTTTATAAAACAATGAGAGATGTAGATAGAGTTGTTGATAGTTGTCTTTTCCCTAAGATGGGGAATCTCAAGACTAGGCGCCACATTTTTAAGGTGAGAGGAGAGAGATTTGGAAAAGACATGAGGCAAATTTTTTACACAGGGTGGTTTGCATGTGGAATGGACTTCCTGATGAAGTGGTGGATGTGGGTTCAATTACAATGTTTAAAAGACATTTGGATGCTTATATAAATAGGAAAAGTTTGGAGGGACATGGGCCAGGAGCAGGCAAGTGGGACTAGTTTAGTTTGAGATTATGTCCAGCATGGACTGGTTGGACCAAAGGGTTTGTTTTCGTGCTGAATGACTATGACTATGACTTTGTCATGAAGGCATCCTAAGGTAACAGTGTTTAAAATATGATTGAATTTCAGTTTGGGGAAGAGAATAGTGGGTGAAAGACTAGTATTTTAAACTGAAGGACAATTATGAAGGCAAATTTAGTTTAAGGGTTAAGTTATTGGAGAGACGGGCAGGCATTAAGGGATACTTTTAATACACAAAACAGATGTTCTGCAGTGAGGAAGAAAAGTCCCAAGGGACAAATTCACCATTTGTGGTTAACTAAAAAGTATCAGACTTAACGACAAAGCATGTAAATGTGCAAAGATGGGTCACAGCTCTGAAGGTTGGAAAAAATATAAACTCAATGAAGAGTGTTGAAAAGATGAGAAAGGAGGAAAAAAAATTAGAATATGAGAAAACAAGCTGGAAACATTTACTATAACAAAGTGTAGAGCTGGATGAACACAGCAGACCAAGCATCATCAGAGGAGCAGGAAAGCTGATGTTTTGGGTCTAGACCCTTCTTCAGAAATGCTCCTGCTCCTCTGATGCTGCTTGGCCTGCTGTGTTCATCCCGCTCTACACCTTGTATATATCAGATTCTCCAGCACTGGCAGTTCCTACTATCCTAGAAACATTTACTGTCTGGTTTTATAATTCAGGCTTGTTTTCTCTCATTCTAATTCTTTTCTTGTTTCCCATCTCTTCGCCATTCTTTGAGTTTATATTTTTCACAATTTTGTAAATGACCTGAACAGACATAAAAGCAAAGGTCTTTTCCAAAAGCCCACAACTTGGTGTGTCTACAAGTCTATTTGGGTCTGCTTTCAAAATACCTTCAATTTTTAGGTCTTTTCTGCTTTTGGACATGTGAAGAAAGGATACCCAACCTGTATTTCAAAAAGAATGAGTTAACAAGTGAGCCTCAGTCCCCTCTAAAGTGAGTCTGGGCAATTAATAATGAAAATAAAGAGATGGTAGACGTATTGAACAGGTCTTCTGCATTGGTTTTCCCTGCAGAGGATGCAAGTTACATTGTAGAAATAACTGTCAATCAGGAAATGGAAACAAGGGACGGATTCAAGGAAATTGTTGGAGCTGCAGGCTGTCCAGGGCCAGAGTCTTAAAATAAGTGGCTCGTGAAACAGTTGATGCATTGTATGTTTTAAAAATTCATTAGATCCAGGGAATAACCCATTATATTGGAAAACAGCAAGTATAATTCCTTCATTTGGAAAAAGAGGGAGAGATAAAGCAGGAACTTAGCTACCACTTAGCTTACCAGCTGTCAGAGAACAAATGCTGAAACCTGATTAAAAAATGTTAACAGAGAACTTCAACAAGGGTTTTATGTTAGGGGAATTATGTTTCACCCATTTATTGGAATCTCTGAGGCAGTGAGATGTGCTGTGGATAATGGGGAGCCAATTGGTGGATGTATTGCACTGCAATTTTCTAAAGACAAGTGATGTGGCATCAAAGGGCTATTGTAGAAAATAAAACCTCATGGTATAGGGAACAACATAGTGGCTAAGTAACCTGAAACAGAGTTGGTGTGAATGTGTCTTTTCCCAGCTGGAGAAATGTAATGAGCAGCCTTCTACAGGGAACAGTGCTGGGGTTAGACTTTGGATTTTTCTTGTCAATGATGTGGAAGAAGAAATTGAAGTTATCGTTGCTAAATTTGCTGATGGCACAATGAAAGATAGAAAAGTAATTCATGCCGTGGAAATAACAAGCCTACAAAGGGTTATAGGTAGGTTAAATGACTGAAGGGTGATCTCGCATATGGAGAAAATATGGGAAAATGTGAAATGGTCCATTTTGGGAGAGAATTATAAATAATCTTGTTATCTAAATAGTGAGAGACTGCAGAAGTCTAAGATAGAAACATTGAATCCCTGCAGTGTGGAAGCAGGCCATTTGGCCCATTGAGTCCACACTGACCCTCCAAAGAGCACCTCAACCAGACCACCCCTTACCCCATTCCTGTAACCCTGCATTATACATGGCTAATCCACCTAGCCTGCACATCCCTGGACACTATGGGCTATTTAAGCTATCAGGAGAGGTTGAATAGGCTGGGGCTATTTTCTCTGGAGCGTCGGAGACTGAGGGGTGAGCTTGTAGAGGTTTATAAAATCACGAGGGGCCTGATTGGGGTAAATAGACAAGGTCTTTTCCCCGGGGTGGGGATGTCCGAATCTAGAGGGTATAGGTTTAAGGTGAGAGGGGAAAGATTTAAAAGGGACCTGAGGGGCAATGTTTTTGCGCAGAGGATAGTGTGTCTGTGGAATGAGCTGCCAGAAGATGTGATGGAGGTTGGTACAATTAAAAAATTTAAAAAGGCATCTGGATGGGTATATGAATAGGAAGGGTTTAGAGGGAAATGGGCCAAATACTGGCAAGTGGGACTAGATTTATCTGGGATATCTGGTCGGCATGGGCGAGTTGGACCGAAGGGTCCATTTCCATGCTGTACATCTCTATGACTCCATGACTGTATTTAGCATGGCCAGTCCATCTAACCTGCATAATTTTGGACTGAGGGAGGAAACCGGATCACCTGGACGAAACCTCTGCAGACACAGAGAATGTGCAAGCACCACACAGACGGTTGAATGAGGGTGTAGTCGATCCTGCGTCCCTGGCGCTGTGAAGCAGCAGTACTAGCCACTGAGCCACCACGCTCGTGACTTTCCAAGACTTCCCTTTCCATGTCTCCTCTAAATCTAGATGCAGAGAGATCCATGTATCCTCCTGCACGAATGGCAGAAGGTTAGTATGCAGACACAGCAAGTAACCAGGAAAGCTAAAAGAATGTCATCATTTATTGTGAGAATTTGCAGATGCAAAAATAGAGAGGTTATGCTTCAGTCATACAGGGCATTGCCGAGACTATATCGGGAGTACTGTGCGCAGGATAAGGAAGGACACAAATGCGTTGAAAGCTGTTCAGAGAAAGTTTACTGTACTAATACCTAGAATAGGTGGATTGTTTTTTAAGGAGAGGTTGGTCACACTAGGCTTGTATCTGCTGGAGTTCAGAAGAATAAGAGGCAAGTGATTTGAAACATCTAAGATCCTGAGGGATCCTGGGTGAATGTAGAGAGGATGTTTCCTCTTGCGGGAGAATCTAAAACCAGAAATCATTGTTTAAAAACGAGGGGTCACACATTTAAAACAGAGATGATGAGCGTCTTTTTATCACAGAGATCATGAGCCTGTGGAATTCTGTTCCTGAAATGTTGCCGAAACTGGAGTCCTTGAACATTTTGAAGGCAGAGGTGGATAAATTTTTGACAAACAAGGGAGTGAAAAGTTATCAAGGATAGGCATGAATGTGGCATAATCAGGTCAGTCATGATCTTGTTGAATGGTCCCGCAGGCTCAACAATATGGGTGGCCTGTTTCTGTTCCTTGCTGGTATGTTTGCACATCTTTTTAGTTGTCACACAGATGGAATGCTCAATTCTATTCCTGATGATGCAGCATGGCAGAAGGGATATTAGAAGCAGGGCTTCTTGAGTTTGTTCAGACTCCAGTTGTAGAACTAAAAATCAACAAGGATACTGTCTCACACTGACCCCAATTGGGAGGGAATGGGAATGCAGGGTTCAGGGATTTCTCATGCCTGGAGAAAATGTGCTGTGTTGAATCTCAAAGTGAAACTGAGGTCATTGTCCTCAGGCCAGTAATGAACCAGTTCTACGGAGGATCGCGGTGGACAAGTGTGCTCGACGTGTTCGACAGGCCCTTGCCTGTGTCAGCTGGGACACCAAGTTAACGCAATGGCTGCACACAACGCTGGTGGAAACCCTGAGCCTGCCCATGCTGGCAGCATACTTAGATGTGCTTCAGACCCTGAAATGCAAGGTATGTATGACAGATTTTACACATTTGCAGATACATTCTATTTTGTTCAAAAAGCACATAATTTGTAGACAAAGTCAGTCAATTGGGTATTTTATAAATTCCTGCCTTGGAAATAAAACCAGTCTGACACCAGGTTGAAGCATAGACAGATTCTAAAGAAGGCCTTACACCTAAAATTCGTTGCATGACCTGAGATGTCATCTGTTGTATACGTTATATAAAACCGTTAGTTATCTCGGGGCAGTGACTTGAAAGAAATTCTGAGATTTGCATTTTAATCAATTGAAACCTGCATCTCCTTTCTAACTGATTAAAGATTTAATACGAGGGAGTCAGCCAGCCATTTTAGATTTATTCAGTACATTCACATCAGTTGTATGATATTTTGATATTTTACTTATAAATTCTGTGTCTTGGTGCCCCTGTCACTACACCAACCACTAAACCTGTTAGACTATAACCTGGTGTCATGTGATTTTTGACCTTGTCCAACACCAGCACCTCCACATCATTTGCACGTGGAGAAGTTAACTGCATGTAATTGGTGAAAGATAGACTAGCATTTGTCCTGAGACCAACCTACTTTCCAAGTTGTACAGCAGTGCAGCAGCAAATTAGCACGTGGCAAGCTCCAGTGTACAGCACAATACTGCTGACTGAGTAATCTTGATGTTGGTCAAGAAATTAATATAGGATCCCCCTGATATTGTTCCACTGTGAGAAATCTTTGCATCTGAGAAGATGAACATGGTCTCCGTTGTGCACTTCAGGAAGGCAGAATGTGCAGCACTGAAGTGTTTCCTCAGTACTGACAGTGGAAAGTATCCATCAAGATTTTGTGTCAAGTACATGGAGTGGGATATGAACATACAATCTTGCAATGGTGAAATGAGAGGGCTTCCCACCGAGCTATGATTGACACTGAAAGCCCAGCTGGAAAACAGTTGAAGGTCATGAAGTTTGAGTCTGTAATTGGGCCTGACAGTGGGGGTATTATACTGTCAGCGAGTCAGTGCCATGCTGCCAGAGAAAGCACTGCTCAATACCGAGAGCTGTGTCTTTGATTTTACAGTTTCAATGTCCTTTGCTACCTGAACTGCTTCATTCAAGCTGAAACCCAATTTACTCTGTCTTTCTGACAGAATTTCAGACTCTTCTTTTTTTGGTGTATGTGGCATCCAATTGACACGTACTTGAGCTTTTCAAACAATTCCGTTATTTATAGAGGAAGCGAATGGTCAGAAATTGTTTTCCATCTGGCTTGTATGACACCATTATTCTGGCTCAAACAAAGGATAGACTTGGGTACTACTTGAATGTTGAGAAACTTGAAACTATGGAAAGAGACTTGAAAGATCGAGGCATCTGGATCCCAAATTTTATGGCTAGGTTCAAAAATTAATCAGCAAAACTACTAAAATGTTGGCCTTCATATCAAGAGGATGAGAATCCATGAGGGTAAAGTCATGAGTCCTGCGATCCAGTGTTACACAATACTTGGAATACTGTGAGCAGTTTTGGTGTCGCACCTTGGAGATTGTGTGTGCGTGGGCTTGAAGAGAGTGCATCATTGAGTTAGCTGAACTGAATGGGTTAAAATAAAAGGAGCAATGACACCAAGTTTGCTGATATGCTTCCTTTCAGGTACCAACGTTAATTGATAAAATGATCATCTCCTCCACCACCAAGTCGGGAGCTGCTGGGGCTGAAGCCCTGTCCTTGCTGTTGAAACGACCTTGGGATCCTGCTGTAGGAGTGCTTTCCCATAACAAACCAGTGAGTTACACATCCGCAGGGAAAAATCGTTAATTGCATAGAAGGCCTGAGGCTGGTATTTCCTCTATTGCCGGAATTGCATCGTTATATAAGACTTAGGAGCAGGCGTAAACCATTTGATCCATAAAACCTGCTCAAATATTTACTTAAATCATGGCTGATTCAACTCTCCTTTTTCCTTATGTGTCCCCATAACCCTTGACTTCCTTGTTAATCAAAAATCCATCAAACTCAGCTTTGAATAAATTCAGTGACCCTGCCTTCACTGCTTTCCAGGAAGAGAATTCAACAGGGTAATGACCTTCTGAGTGAAACAAAATCTGAACAGGAGAGCTTCTCTTCTTAAGCTGAGTCCTGTAGCTCAAGTAGCCCCCACATGAGGAAGCATCTTCTGGGTATCCATCCTGTCACGTCCCTTCAGAATTGTCCATGTTTCCCCTAACCCTAACCTTCCTATATGTCTGAGATTTGTTAGCAGCTGACCATACTTACAACCATTCTTCAGAAGATAATTCCTTTATCTCAGAAGTTGAGTTGAGTGAACCTGCTGTGAACTGTTTCTAACACAAGAATGTCCTTTTTCAAATTCGGTGACCAAAACTGTACACAACTCCAGATGTGGAGTTTGGCCCACTGAGTCAACACCAACCCTCTGAAGAGCAGTCCACCCAGTCCCAACCTATGCGGTAACTCTGCATATCCCATGGGTGATCCACCTAGCCTGCACATCATTGGACTGTGGGACGAAACCCACGCAGAGACAGGGAGAATGCAAATTCCACGCTGACATTCGCTCAAGGGTGGAATCGAACTTGGGCTCCTAGTGCTGTGAGGCAGCAGTGCTAACCGCTGAGCCGCCATGCTGCCCCCAGACATTAGGGTTTGTCTGGGATTGACAGAGAGGAACAAATTCTATGGATAAAGAATCCAAACCATGAGGGTGGAATAAGGTGACTTTCTCGTGGTTCTTTTAGTTTGTGGCATAGTTACCGACATTGTTGACTGCAGAGCAATATAAAATCCTCAGTTTGGTAGCTGGTCCATTTGACCTTGGTCTTTGCTTGAGTTTGAAGTTGTTCCTTTTAAACCTTGCATGTTTTTATTTAACCTGTTAAGGTGAGAAAGAGGAAGACTTGTTTTTGCTTGTAGGCTTTCTGGAGGTTTGAGTTCAACTGCCTGTTCTCAGGTCTGTGACAAACTGCAATTTAACAATTCAAAAGGTTGTTGCTAGGTAGTTTTTCAACCCAAAAGTATCAAATTTAACTTCTTCAAAAATTACATGACCCTGTCAAATGTGCTCACTTAATGGGAGAGCGGAGGGAGTGGAGCTACCAAATGTCAGTAGCAGTGTTTCATGATAATTACAGTAGCTGGCTGCACTTCATGCACACTTGTCGTTTCTTGCGGGTGTGTTCAGCTCTGATAACTGCTGTTGGAAGACTCTTTTAACACTGCTGCTTTAATACCTGCAGAGTAAGATCCCAGGTTCTCCATTGCTGCTTGTCACTCCCAGTGGACCCATGAATAACATGACGTCTGCCTCACGCAGGAATCGCTTTTGGTTATCTCAGCTGTCCTGTTTGGGAAAGGTTTGTTATCTTCAGAACTCATTATAAGCACAGCGTGAAGAAAATTTCTTGTCTTTGTTAATGAGGGAACTTTACTGCAGCCTTGTTCACTCTACCTCACAGTGGAGACTGCTCAAGATGGCAATTGAAAAATTATTAGTCCCAGTGTCATAATCAACAACAAGGACCTAACAATGGTAGTTCCATTTTCCAGTACATGGTGCTTAGCCTTGTATGCCTTGGCATTGCAAGTTTTATATCTAAATACTCCTTAAATGTTTTCAGAGCATTTCTAGCTGCAACTGTTAGGGACATAGAGTCAAGAGTAGGTCATTCAGCCACTTGAGCTTCCACAATTCAGTAAGATCATGGCTCATGGTCTCACTTGATATATCTGCCTTTGGCCCATATCCCTTAATACCTTTGCTTAACAAGAATAAATCTATCTCAGATTAAAATTAACAATTGACCCTGCGTTCACTGCCATTTGTGGATGAGAGAGTGCTTCCTAACATCTCTCCTAAACAGTTTGGCCCTAATTCTCAGACTGTGCCCCATCACTCTACAATCCCCAACCAGTGGAAATTCTTTATCTTTACCTATCCTGACTTGTCCTGTTACTATCTTGAAGGATTCAATCAGATTGTCCCTTAGCCTCCTAAATTCTGGAGAAAACAGGCTTAATTTATATAATTTCTCCGCATAACTTACTGCCTGTCTCTGGACTTAAGGGGTTAAGTTTCAGATTCATGTCACATGTTGGGTGAAAACATTTTTCCTTGCATCCCCTCCAAACCTCCTGCCTCTTAACTTAAATTCATACCCTTGGTCATTGATCCCTCCCCCAAGGGGAAGGGTTTCTTCACATCTACCCTGTCTGTGCCCCTCAAGTTTTATGACTCTCAGTTATGTCCCTCCTCGGCCACGTCTGCCTCAAGGAAAGCAACTCCAGTCTGTCCAATCTCTTTTCATAGCTAAAACTCTCCAGCTTGATAAACTTCCTCTGCACCCTTCCCAGTGCAGTCACTTCTACAATGTGGATTCCAGAATTACAGATAATTCTCTAGCTGTGGTCTAACCAAGAGTTTTATACTGTTCCAGCATCATCTCCCTGCTCTTAAACACTGTTCCTGGATTAATAAAGGCAAGTATTTCATGTGCCTTCTTATCCACTTTACGACTTCTCCTGCCACCTTAAGGCACTGGTAGACGTGCACACCAAGGTCCCCCTGATCCTTGGTCCTTCCCAAAGTTCTACCTTCATCATGTATTGCCTTGCCTTGTTTGACCTGCCCAAGTGCAGCATCTCGCACTTATCTGGATTGAATTCTATTTGCCACTGATCAGCCCATCTGACCAGCCCATCAATATCCTCCCGCAATGTAAAGCTATCCTCCTCACTATTTACCACCCACCAAGTTTGGTATCATTGGCATACTTACCGATCAGCCCTCTTACATTCAAGTCTAAATCATTTAAATATAATCTCAAACAGCACCAAAATTGATCCCTGCGTAACCTCACTGTGTACAGGCTTCCAATCACAAAAACATCTCACTGTCTGTTTCCTGCCACACAGTCAGTTCTGTGTCCAATTTGCTAAATTTTCTTGGATTTTATCAGCTCTTACCTTTGCTATCTGTCTCCCATGTTGGACCTTATCAAAAGCCCTTGCTGAAGTCCAGGTTGACTGCATCTCTTCAAAAAAGTCAATCGAGTTGGTCAGACATGACCTTCCTTTAACAAGACCATGTTGACTTGTTGATTAATCCTGGCCCCTCCAACTGCAGATTAATTCCATTGCTCAGATTTTCTTTTAAAAGTTTCCTCACCACTGAGGTTAGGATGACAGGCCTATAGTTTCCTGGTTTTTTTCCCTCCCATCTTGACTAATGGTACCACATTAGCTGTTCTCCAGTCCTCTGGCATCTCTCCTTTGGCCAGCAAGGAATTGAACATTATTGCCAGTGCTTCTGTAATTTCCTCGCTTGCCTCACTCAACAACCTGGGATGCATTTCAACCTGTCCTGGTGATTTATCTACTTTCAAGCCTGCCAGACTACTCAGAGACTCCTTTCTTTTTATGCTAATTTCTTCAGTGATATCTCAGGCCTTCTCCCTGATTTCGATACCTACATTGTCCTCCTTGTTAGTGAACACCAATACAAAGTATTCCTTTAGAACCCTACCTATGTCTTCTGTCTCCACACGCACATTACCACTGTAGTCCTTAATGAGCCCTACTCTTGACTTTATGAAATAACTTAGGACTTTTCTATATTTTACCTGCCATTATCCTTTCATGCCTCCTTTTTGCTCTCCTGATTTCCTTTTTAAGTTCCCCCTTGCACATTATGTACCCCTCCAGGGCATCTGCTGTCTGGCACCCATGATATCTGCCATCTGCTATCTCAATATCCAGAGTTTATGGGATTTGTTGGTCCCACCCTTTTATCTTTTTTGGAACATGTTGGCCCTGTACTCTTCCTGTTCCCTTCTTGAATGCATCCTGTTACTCTGTCACAGATTTGTCTAAATGTATTTGCTCCCAGTCCTCTGTGGCCAAATTATACTTGATCTCATTAAAACCAGCTTTCCCCTAGGTGAGAATCTTGATTTCAGGCTCAGCTTTGTCCTTTTCCATAACAATCTCGAATTTAGTGGAGTTATCATCACTGTGTGCAAAATGTTCCCCCACTGATATTTAACCTTTGCTTGGCTTCATTACTAAAATTAAATCCAGGACGGCCCTTCCCGTATAGGACTTTCTACATACTACCTTAAAAGCTCTCTTGGATGCATTTTAAGAATTCTGCTGCCTCCAAATCTTTCACACTATGACAACCCCTTTCAATATTGGGGAAGTTGAAATCCCCTACTATCGCTACCCTATGAATTTTACCCGTCTCTGAAATTTGCCTGTATTTCCATGCTTCTATTTCTCTTGAATTCTTAAGGGGCCTTAGTACACTTCCAACAATGTAATTGTGCGTTTTTGGATTTTAAGTATCATTGTATGTCCTCATGTGATGAGACTTCTAAGATGTTATCCGTCCTCACTGCTGTAGTTGATTCGTTGATCAATATTGTGATACCTCCTCCTCTTTTATCTCCTTTCCTGTCTCACCTGAAAACCCTGTATCCTGGAATATTGAGCTGCCAATCCTGTCCCCCTCTCAATCCTGTCTCAGTTACAGCAATTATATCGCAGCCCCATGTTTTAATTCAGGATGTCAACTTATCTGCCTTGTTCGTCAGACGCCTTGAGTTAAAATAAATACCATTCAGCATTGTAAACTTTTTTGTGCCTTAAACTTGCCTGTAATGTCTATGCCTTGACTCCCTTGCTGTCTCTTCTGATTTTAGCCTTTCATCTTCCTCTACTGAACATTCTGTTTGGATCCCACCTTCCTGCCAAGTTAGTTTAAACTCTCTATAACAAGACCGGTAAACTTCCTTGTCAGGATACTGATCCCATTTCAGTTTAGGTACAACACCTTGTAGATGTCCCACTGCCTCTAAAAATGCCCCCAGTTTTCCGAAAATCTAATTCCCTCCTCCTTGCACCATCTCTTGGGCCATACATTCACTTGAACTAAACTCCTATTTCTTTACTCATTTGAATGTGACACTGGAGATAATAAATTCTATGTGCCAACCACTTCAAAAATGTCTGTGGCATTGTTTAGTCAAGATGGGTGGGCATGGGGAAGTGTTGTACGGTAGTGATGCAGTAACCGAAGTAACGCTGGGCTCAAAGTAGAATGTGAGGGCAGTTGACTATTGTTTTCAAGGATTCAAATGCAAGGAAAAAAGGGTTCAATTTTGGAAGCGAATGTTTCTGTTGACATTACTAAATATACACACAAGGATGCGGTGTAATTCCAGAACATGGCTTTTATGTTGATCACCATGCTTGTTCCGTTCATAAGTTTGAAGAGTTCTTTTTGTCCTCCAGGTTATACCTGTCACCATGCACGTTGTAAATGGGGGCTCAGGAGTGAGTGTGATGCAGTGCCTGGAGCACATGATCGGAGTGGTCCGAGCCAAGATCCTGGAGGTAGGTAAATTGACACCAGGAATGAGAAAGCAGAGTTTGGCAACAAAACGTCTTTGGTCCTTTGGAACTTGAATTTGTCTCTTGTATTCCTTCCTTCCACATTCTAACCGCGGTGTTTTAAATTCAACAATTTATAGAGTCATACAGCTATACAGCATGGAAATAGACCCTTTGGTCCATCTCGTTCATGTCAACCAGATATCCTAAATTAATCTAGTCCTATTTGCCAGCATTTGGCCCATACTCCTCTAAACCTTTCCTATTCATATACCCGTCCAGTATATTTCAAAGGCCTTTCAAACTTGGTAATTGTACCAGCCTCCTCCACTTCCTCTGGCAGCTCATTGCCTACACGCACCACCCTCTGTGTGAAAACGTTGCCCTTTAGGTCCCTTTTAAATCTTTTCCCTCTCACCTTAAACCTATACCCTCTGGTTTTGAACTCCCCCAGCCTGGGGAAAGACCTTGGCTATTTGTCTATTTACCCTATCCATGCCCCTCATGATTTTATAAACCTGTATGACTCTGATGCTTTAGAGAAAATAGCCGCAGCCTATTCAGCCTCTCCTCCTCGCTCAAACTCTCTAGCCCTGGCAACATTCTTGTACATCTTTTCTGAACCCTTTCAAATTTCACAATATCCTTTCCATTAGCAGGGAGACCAGAATTGTATGCAGTATTCCAAAAGTGACCTAAATAATGCCATGTACAGCCTCAACATGACCTCCCAACTCTCATACTCAATGCACTGACCAATAAAGGCAAGCATACCAAACGCCACCTTCACTATCCTGTCTTCCTGGGACTCCTCTTTAAAGGAACTGCGAACCTGCATTCCAAGGTCTCTCTGTTCAGCAACATTCCCCAGGACCTAACCATTAAGTGTGTAAGTCCTGCCCTGATTTGCCTTCCCAAAATGCAGCACCTCACATTTATCTCAATGAAATTCCATCTGCCCCTCCTTGGCCCGTTGCCCATCTGATCAAAGTCCCCGTTGTACTCTGAGGTAACCTCCTTCACTGTCCACTACACCTCCAATTTTGATGTCATCTGCAAACTTACTAACCGTACCTGCTATGTTTGTCTGCAGTACAGATCCAAATCAGGACCTTGATTATGCTTCCCCTGTTCTGTACCTGTAGTGTTTTTCCATTTAGAGTCATATAGTCACAGCACGGAAACAGACCCTTTGGTCCAACTCATCAACATTGACCAGACATCCTAAACTGACCGAGTTCCATTTGCTAGCATTTGACCCAAATCCCTCTAAACCTTTCCTATTCATGTATCCATCCAGATGCCTTTTAAATGTTGTCATTGTACTTGTTCCACTGCTTCCTCTGGCAGCTCATTTCCAGATATGTGCCACCCTCTGCATGAAAAGGGTACACCAGGTCCTATTTAAATCTTTCCCCTCTCACCTTAAATCTCTGTCTTCTAGTTTTGGACTACCCATCCTAGGAAATAGACCTTGACTATTCACCCTATCCATGCCCTCATGATTTCTTCCATTCATGTTTCTTTACTAATATCTTTCAGGCTCACCCCCCTCCTTCACCTTCTCGTAGAATCATAGAAAGTTTACGGCACAAGAAGAGACCACTTGGGCCATCACACCTTTGCCAGTCACCCAGCTGGACCCCAGTTTTCAGCATTTACTTTGGAGTCCTGCAGGTTCTGTTACCAAAGGTGCAAATCCAGAAACCTTTGAACTGCGTTGAGGGTTTCTGCTTCCGCTATTGTTTCAGTCAGTGAATTTCAGACCATGAACACAGTCTGGATGTGAAAAAAAACTTTCCTTATCTCCCCTCTAATCTCTACCAATCACTTGAAGTCTATGCCCCATTGTCACTAATGCTTTCTCTAAGGGAACTAGATCCTTACCATCCACTGTATACAGGCCTCCCTCAATGCTGCTCATCTCAATCAACCCTCCTGTCAGCTCCTCTTGTCCAAGGAGAGCAATCCCAGCAAATCCAATCTTTCTACATGGCTAGACTTTTCATTCCTGGCACCATCTTCGTCAGTCTGCTCTGCATCCTTTTTCCTTTCTGTAACAAAGTGACCAGAATTGCACACAATCTTCAAATTGTGGAATAACTAACAGTTTACACAGTTCCATCATTACCTCCCTGCTCTCTTGGCTACAAAGAGACATTAGGGTTGTTTTCCTTGGAGCAAAGGAGACTGAGGGAGGACATAATCGAGATGTATGAAATTGTGAGGGGCATAAACAGGATGAAACTCCTTCCCTTGTTGGAGGGATCAGTGACCGGAACCATAGATTTGGGGCAAGGGGTTTATAGGGGATATGAGGAAAAAAATTTCACTGAGTGTAAATCTGGAACTCAGTACCTGTAAAGGTGGTAGAAGCAAAAAATACTCATGATGTTGAAAAAGTATTCAGATGTACTGTTATGATGCCTGTGTGTCTCTTTTTCTCTCTTTTCTAGTTGCAGACTCACTTTGCAAGCAGACCAATTGTACTGATCGGTTGGAATGTCGGAGCCATCGTTGCTTGCCATGTAAGGAACCTGAGTTCAGCCTGTTCTGGAAATGGGGAAGTTCAACAATCTCTAGGACTAGTGCCCATACCTTGAACCCTGACCACTGCTGTCAGCAAGGAAAAAACCGCAGCATCTCTTATTTGTGTTGCTTGCTCACAAAGAGAAACATTCCCTTAATTCATAGAGCACTTAATGTTGAGTGAGAAGTGAAAGGATTTTTTGAAGAGGGAGAAAATTTTCAGTTGTTGAAACAATGGGGAAGAAGTTTGTGCCAGGTCAGCAATGGTTGAACAGGCGGTAATCCGGAGTCAGGGGTTGGGGACAGGCAGAAATCTCAAATCAGGGATTGGGAATAGGCGGGGTAAAGGTAGTTGTCTGCAGTCAGGAATTTGAAATTGGTGGTTATTTAAAGCCAGGGATTGGGGGCAGGCAGTTTTCTGGAGTTTGGGATTGGGGATAGGCAGAAATGCAGAGTCAAGGATTAGGAATGGGCAGTAATCCGGAGTGAGGGATTGGGAACATGCAGTATTCTGGAATAGGAACAGACAAATCTTGTAATCTGGAGTCAGGAATTGGGAATTAGCAGTAATTCAAAGTCAGGAATTGGAAAAATGCAGAATTCCAGAGTCCTGGCAATAAATGCAGAGTTTGGGGTGGCAGAAACTGTCTCCAGCTGTGCCCTGTGTCTGAAGTAAGTACACGGGAGCCTGAGTTAAGTGTGGACTTTGATGTTGGTGCTTCTTAGATCTAGAAACTGCTGGAGCTGTCCCCAGTTTAGTTCACACATCCTGAGTCAAATGGGCACAGTCAGCTCTCAAGTGGGGAGAACGGGTCGTCTGCCTGGCATAAACTTGTGCAGTGCATGGACAGGTGATGAGGTCATCATGAGGGAGCCCCTCACAACCCTGTTCTAACATGCTTGCTGGTTGGATCACAGGATAGTCTGGCTGTTTTCTGTTCCCTCCACGGGCATCGTTGATGAATGTAACATTGATTCTCTTTGTGAAAAGTGCTGTTTCCATACACTGAAATCTCTGGGGCAGTTAGAGAGGGAAACCTGGGCAAGTACTATTTCTAGCCCGCGTTGGTATGTCGTTGAATGTTTGCATTAGTCTTGGTGTAATGCTCATGAGCTTGAAATGTTCTGCAGTGCTTCTTAGACAATGAAATCCTTTGTTGAGCTGTATGAAATGCTCTCTGAAGTTACCAGTCGTGTTTCTGTGCAGGTCTCGATGATGGAGTTCATCTCAGCTGTTGTCTGCCTTGGGTTTCCTTTGCTCACTGTTGAAGGACCGAGAGGAGTAAGTATCAAATCATTTTAATTATTTTTGTTACAAGTACTGACCTTGACAGTGAAACTACTCTTTAACTTCAAAAAATATTCCGTGGGAAGATACTCTACATATTTTCAAAGTTTACAAGGATGTCTCCAAGACTGGAGGGTTTGAGTTATAAGGAGAGGCTGGATATGCTGCGACTTTTTTTCCCTGGAGCATAGGATGCTGAACGGTAACCTTATTGAGGTTTAGAAACTCATGAGGGGCATAGGTGAGGTGAATAGCAAAGGTCGTTTCCCTGGGGTAGGGGAGTCCGAAACTACAGGGCGTAATTTTAAGGTGAGAGGAGAGATTTAAGAGGGACCTGAGGGGTAACTTCTTCACATGGAGGGTAGTGTGTGTATGGAATGAGCTGCCAGCTGAGGTGGTAGAGGCAAGTATAATTACAACATTTAAAAGACATTTGGACAGGTACATGGGTAGGAAAAGTTTAGAGGGATATAGGCAAAACGCAGACAAATGGGACCAATTCAGTTCAGTAAACCTGTTTGGCATGGATGAGTTGTGCCAAAGGATCTGTTTTTGTGTTGTATGACTATTAGTTAAAGAATAAAGCATTTTCTAAGCCCCTAGGGCGGGTACAGCACACAGTTAGGTACAGAATAAAGCTCCCTTTCCAATGTTCCATCAAACATTTCCAGGGCTAAGTAACATGGTTTGGGTTAGTTAGTTAAAGACCACATTTGAGTTTAGGGTTGTTAATTAGTTAGGATTCATTAAGTGTTGGAAAGGGAGATGTGTGAAATGGAAACTAAGATTCCTGAGTTTGTTAAAGCTAATTGCAGCACAGTCATCCAGATAATCTTCATATGAAAGTGGACCGATCTGTTAATGGATAAAGCTGCAGAAGATAAGTTAATGTGACCTAAAGCTAGTTCATTCATCCTCAGTGGAGCAGTGCTAGTTTGGCAAAAAAAAGCTGATGACAACAGTTCAGAGGGAACATAAATCTTGACAGAGCATTCAGAATGCAAGAATACCTCAGTGCTGGCAAGTAGGCCAGGGATGACCCAACAGATAACCAGCTACAAAAAGGAAATATCAAAGTCTTGTAAGGGATCTCATAGTCCACAGTAAAAAGTGTTTACAATTATATTGGGGAAGAAGAGGGTGTTTGGCTTTAATGCTAATCTCTTCAAAACTGATACCTGGAAAATTGGCTGGTAATATATTAGCATTGAACATTTGCATGGCCATGAAGAAAAGGTGGGGCAGTTGGATGAGATGAGATGCCCTTAAGGAGAGCCAGCACAATACATGTGTACCCAAATGATTGCCTCTTGTGCTGTGATCATTCTGTGATTTGAATTTGAACCCTAGGTCTGAGTCCGTAGCTGAGGTAGATGACAGCATATTTAAAAAGTTTGCAAAGTTCCCTTTGTGCTGTGAACCGTCCTTTTCAGTTAAAATGTCGTGCACGTCAATTGATTTCTCTAAGTTGAGAGAGCAGAGCTAGGGAACTGTATACCTGTTCACCTAATATCAGTTGTCCAGAAACTACACCAGTCTGTAATTCAACCTGGCTATACACCTTGCTAGAGCCAGTGTGAATGTGAAAAGGGTAAACCATGCCTCTTGAATTTGATAGATTACTTTGAAAGGTAACTTGAAGAGTAGACAGAGACTGTCTATACGTGTTAATGTATGGATTCCTGGAAGGTAGTGATTAAATCCCTCTTCTCAGGCCATTAGCTGAAGTTGAAGCTCACGGAAGTGAAGGCAAAGATTGGCCTGGTTCACGGTGCAGCTGGGCAGCAGGAGACAGAGTTACTCCAAATGAGCATTGTGACCAGGGGTATGCCACAATGATCTGTCTTCCTGCCTGAACTACTATTTGTTTTATTTATCAACAATATGGATGATGGGTGCAAAAACTATGTATTGAGATCAGCAGAGACTAACTGTGATTGCCACATGAGGCAATGATAGGCAGCACTGAAATAGTACAGATAGAAAATGAAATTCTGAAGAGATATTGATGGAGTAAGTGAATGAACAAAGTTGACAAAATGGATCTCAATTTATGCAGCTGAAGCTGTCCACTTTGAACTAAAGTTTAGTACAGAGTATAGACTAAATAGTGACAAACTACAAACTCTACCAGTCCAAAGAGACTTGCAGAAGAGTCATGAAAGAGATAGAAAATAATCAAAAATCAGACTGCTGTCCTTTATATCAGGAGGAATGATATACAGGGGGTTTCACTTCAGCTATCCAAGGTCCTGGTTAGACTCCACCTGGAATGCTGAGAGCTACTCAAAGAGCCATCCTTAGGAACGGATATTTTAGCCTCTGAGGTAGTGCAGAATAGGTTTACCAAAACGATAGCTGACCTCCAGTTGTTGTTGGGAGGAGAGATTGTAGAAACTATGGTTTTGTTGTCTAGAATTCTGAAAGTTGTGTGATGATTTAATGAAATCTTAAATTAAGGGGATAAATAGGATTTGTGCAAAGAAGTTTTTTCAGTTGGCTGAGGAAACTAGAAATTGTTGTAGTACTAAAATAATTAGAACATAATCGTTCTGAAATGAAAGTCAGAAGCACTTTAATGCAGAAAGGAGGTTGAAGTTTGCAACTGTCTTGTGAAATAGGTAATTACTGGTAGATCAGTTCTAAAGTTTAAACCAGTAGTAAATTATATGGCAGTGGAAGCTTAGCTATTGTATCACTGAGGGGAAGTACCAGCTTGAGTGGCTGAATGGCCTGCTCCTCTTTTTTTATGCTCTAATTTCTGTTACTGAAAGATCTGAAGAGTTACTGGTCAAAAGTGGGTAGTTGGAGGTAGGCTATTGATCATTGACAGGTCATGGCACAGTACATTAGCTTCTCTATTTGCTTCAGGGAAGTTCGATTCAAAGTTGCATGCAATTTTTGAGGGCCATCCTGTAGTTTGTAACCCAGGTGCTAAATGTCCAGAATTTCGCCATCAGGATGTTGATGACCCATTACTGGATATGAAGACTCCTGTCTTATTTGTGATGGGGCAGAACTCAGTTCAGTGCAATACTGACGCCATTGAGGATTTCCGGGAGAAGATTCGAGCTGAAAACAGTCTGGTGATAGTTGGAGGCGCAGATGACAACCTCAGGTACTTGTGTAACTTCACTCATGCTCGTTCTGTTGTCTGATGTGGCTCAGTGGGAGCACTTGCTTCCCAAGTGAGATATTCAAGGGTTCACATAGCCCTCCAAATATGACAACTGAGAAACTATGCTGACGTTACCAGTGCATGAATGAGAGAATGCCGCACTGTCGGAGGGCCAGTGCTGAGGGAGCGCCGCACTGTCGGAGGGTCAGTGCTGAGGGAGGTTTTTATAATCACTTGTGGGACATGTGTATCACTGGATCACCAGCACTAATTACCATTCCTAGTTGCCCTTGAGAAGGTGGTGATCAGCTGTCGCCTTGACCCATTGTAGTCTCTGTGCTAAAGTTTGACCCACAATGCCCTTAAGGAGGGAATTCCAAGGTTTTGATCCAGTGAAAGAATAGCAATATATTCCCAGTCAGGATGTGAGTGGCTTGGAAGAGAACTTGCAGGTGGTGGTGTTCCCATATATCTATTACCTTTGCCCTTGGAGAAGAAAGTGGTCATTGGTTTGGAAGATGCTTTCTAAGGATAATGAGCATTTTGGATGTGGTGCCAATCAAGCAGGCTGCTTTGTCCTGAATGCTGCCAAGCTTCTTGAGTGTTGTTGAAGCTGCGCTCCTGGCCTGTGCCTTGTCGATGGTGGACTGGCTTTGGGGAGTCAGGAGGTGAGCTACTCACTGCAGTACTCCTAACCTCTGACCTGCTTTTGAAGCCACTGTATTAATACAGTAAGTCTAGTTGATTTTCTGGTCGATGGTGATACCCCAGGATGTTGGGGGATTTAGTGATGGTAACAGTATTGACTGTCAAGAGGTGGTGGTTAGATTGTCTCTTACTGGCGATGGTTATTGCCTGGCACTTTACAGTGTGAATGTTACTTGCAACTTGTCAGCCGAAGGCTGAATATTGTCCAGATCTTGTTGTACTTGAACACGGACTGTTTCAGTATCTGAGGAGTCACGAATGGTGCTGGACATTGTGCAATCATCGCCAGCATCCCCACCTCTGACCTTATGATAGAGGGAAGGTCACTGAGGAAGCAGCTAAAGATAGTTGGGTCGAGCGCACTCCCCTGAGGAACTCCTGCAGAGATGTTCTGGTTGTGAGATAATTGATGTCCAATGACCACAGCCATTTTCCTACATGCCAGGTATGACTCCCACCAGTGGAGAGCACCCCACCCCCCCATTCCCATTGATTCCAGTTTTTGCCAGGGCTCTTTGATGTCACATTCTGAATGCAGCCTTGATGTCAAGGGCTGTCACTCTCACTTCACCTCAGGAATTTAGCACTTTTGTCCATGCCTTGACCAAAGGCTGTAATGAGGTCAAGAGCTGAGTGACCCTGGCAGAACCCAGTCTGAACATTCGTGAACACACTGTTGCTGAGCAAGTGTTGTTTGACAGCACTGTTGATGACCTGTTGCATCGCTTTACTGATGATTGAGAGTAGACCGATGGGCAGTGATTGGCCAGGACGGATTTGTTCTTTTTATGTACAGGATGTATCTGGGCAATTTCCCACATTGTTGTGTAGATGCCAGTGTTATAACTGCAGCTTGGCTAGATGAACAGCAAGTCCTGGAGCACAATTCTTTGGTACTATTGCTGAAATATTGCCAGGGCCCTTAGCCTTTGCTGTATCCACTTCCTCCAACTGTTTCTTGATATCACGTGGAATGAATCGAATTGGCTGAAGACTGAATATTTGTGATGCTGGGTATCACTGGATAGGCTGAGATGGATCATCCACTGGAACTGCTGGCTGAAGATTGCTGTGAGTGCCTCAGCCTTATCTTTTGTACTGAATCTGTTGTGTTGTACTGTTCTGTCATTGAGGATGGGGATATTTGTGAAGCTGCCTCCTACAGTGAGTTGTTTAATTATCCACCACCATTCATGACCAGCTTTGATCGGATCTGGTTATGGCATTCCTTCATTCCGCCTGTCACTTGCTGCATATGCTGTTTGGAACGCAAGCACTCGTGTTTGATAGCCTCACCAGGTTGAGACCTTAGTTTTAAGTATGTCTGGTGCTGCTCCTTAAGTGGCTCTCCTGCACTTTCCATTGAACCAAGATTGATCCCCTGGCTTGATGGTAGTGGTTGAGTGAGGGATATGCTGGGCCATGAGGTTACAGATTGTGCTGGAGTACAATTCTGCAGCTGTTGATGGCCCACAGTGCCTCACCAATACCCAGTCTTGAGTTGCTAGATCTGTCCGAAGTCTGTCCCATTTAGCACAGTGAAAGTGGCACACAACATCATGGAGTGCGTTCTCAATAGGAAAGTAGGATTTTGTTTCCACAAAGACTGTATGATGGTCACTGTTATTGATACTGTCACGGACAGGCACATCTGCAGCCGGCAGACTGGTAAGGATGAGGTCAACCACGTGTTTTCCCTGCACTGTCGGAGGGTCAGTGCTGAGGGAGCGCCGCACTGTCGGAGGGTCAGTGCTGAGGGAGCGCCGCACTGTCGGAGGGTCAGTGCTGAGGGAACGCTGTGCTCTCGGTGGGGGTGAGGAGTGGGGTCACCGCTGTGGGGTGGGGTGGGAGGGGGGGGGGTGGTGGTGGTGGTGGTGGTGGTGGTGGTGGTCAGCGGTGAGGGAGCGCTGCAGTACTATGAGTCAACCTAATCGCTGAGTCTCTCTTCTCTGCAAACTGTTGCTTTGTTCATCTTTACTTTCTCCGATCACTCCTCTCAAGCCAAGGAGCTGAAATTTGGTGTCTGAGCCCTCTTGTGATGAATCCCACACAGGCAGGAAAGGTCCAAAGGGGAAACCAGCTGAAGAGAAGCCTGTGAGAAGGCGGGTGTTCCTGGGTGTGGTGGTTGATGGGATGGAAGGGGTGACCTGGAAGGTGAATGTGAACTGTGTACAAAAATATCCATGTTTCCTCATTATAGGATTAACAAAGCAAAGAAGAAGACAGAGGGTCTGACGCAGAGCATGGTGGATAGGTGTATTCAGGTACGCACTCCCTTTGTTTCTCACGCCAAGGGATTCAGGAACACTCCTTTCTCTCACTGGCCCATATATTTGAACACACCTCACTCCAAAGTACCTCGAAACACTCAGTCTCGCATCCAAACTCGGCAGTCATTCACAAATTATTACACACGTGTGCTGTCATTCTCACATGCACACACTGACTTTCACTCAGTTACAATCACACACTGTGTGCTTTTACTTGGGTGCTGTCTCACTTGGATTCCCCTGCTCCACACAGTTTTGTTTTTATGCAGCTTCTGACATTATGACATAAGAAAGCCATTCAGGTTCCACCTCTTCACATATTCTTGCCAGCTTGGTCTGCAGGCCTATATAATGTATATATAAAGGGAAGTTATTAATGGCTGTTTCTGGATCTTTTAACCTCAGGATGAAATCGGTGATTTTCTGACTGGTGTTCTAAACAAGAATGAAGCACAGTCAGGGACTGAGACGAAAGATGTGGATGCAGACAAGAAGAGGCGCTGTCGGGATGCTCGTAGGGACCTGGCCTTTGAGCTTCCAGAGCGAAGTAGCCGTCCCACGTCTCCTTTCAGTCGAGTGCCAGCTTCTCCCTCTGGTTCCGAGGTGAATTACTCAATTGTTACTATTCCCACAGAGACAAATAACATGGAATTAAATACAGTTTCCACATGACACAGTGGGAAGAAACTGATGGGCAAGATTTCAGTTTGTAAAATGATCACGGTACCAACAAAACCAGATACAATATAATTTAAGCATTAATTAACAGGCTAATGATCATTCAGAGAGAAAAGAAAATTTCACTTTAAATCATCGCAATAACAAAGGTACTTGGGGTCGGGGAGTGGTGTATATAGCATGAACTCGGATCCCTCTGTACTTGCTATGTGGATGTTCTCTTTCTCCAGTCACACAGGAAGTGTGTTCAAACCACATTCAAATTTCACAGATTCTCAAAACTCTCATCCTTCCCAACCTTTGGTGGTCGATTTGCAGAGTTTGTCTTTTTAGCCTCCTTCCCTTACTTGCCCAACTTCCCACCTGAGTTGCCTTGCAACCATGGTTTCACAATCCTGTCCTGTTCTCGGAGAATTCTCCCTGGTTCTCTAATAGGAGACTTGCGTCAGTGTTGTCTCCTTGGACCCACTGCAACTCATATCTGATTCCCTTTTTGTTGCATTTGATCATAGGAACAAGGAACAGGAGTGGGCCACTCAAGCCTGAGCTGCCATTTTATGAAGTCATGGCTGATATGATTGTAATCTCAAATCCACATTCCCATCTACTCTTAATAATCATTCACCCTCTTACCTATCAAGAATCTATGTACTTTTGCCTCCAAAATTTTCAAGGACTCTACTTCCACCGTCTTTTCAGGAAGAGAGTTCCAAAAAATCATGACCTTCTTGATAAACATTATTGTCTAATTCTCTGTTTTAAGTGGGTGAAACCTTGTTTTAATCAGTGATCCCTTGTTCTTGATTCTCCCAGAAGAGGAAACATTCCCTCCACATTCAAATTGTCAAGACCCCTTAGGATTTTGTACATTTCAATCAAGTCACCTCTTACTTTTCTAAAATTAAGTGATACAAACCTAGCCTGTTGAACTTTTCCTCATAAGATAGTCCACCACATTCCACAAGTGGACGTCTGCAGGTCTCAATGTTTCACAGTTAAACAATGGTAACTGGGATGAGGGAAGTGAAGATATGGCGGCTGAATTTGTAAAGAGATGTGGGAAAGTATGTTGTGAAGACAATGTAAGTTATTTTTTTTTTACAACAGAGATGAGTTTTGTTATCTCTGAGCGTTTTGCAAGTTTTGAGGTTTGTTTCAGAAGACAGTGTAAAAGGGTCATTGATTATATTTACGGTAAAGGTAGATTGTAGCCACTTGGAAAAACAAAGATTAAGGGGGACAGATGTAAATGGAGAATTTGAAACACAAACATGTTAACCTTGATCTTACTGAAATGTGGACAGACATGAGGGGCTAAATTGCTGACATCTGCCATTTAGTACATTGGCTTTTGGATGTTGTCATCTTCAAACAATATCAAGTGAGGTTAGAGTGACAGCTCTTGACATCAAGGCCGCATTTGACTGAGTGTGGCATCAAGGAGCCCTAGCAAAACTGGTATTGGGGGCAAACTCTGCAACAGTTAGTCATACCTGGCACATAAAAAGGTGGTTGTGGTTGTTGGAGGTCAGTTATCTCCGCTTCAGGACATCTCTGCAGGAGTTCCTCGGGGGAGTGATCTAGGCCGAAACATCTTCCACTGTCTCATCAATGACTTTCTCGTCATCATATGTTCAGAAGTAGGCATGTTCGCCAATGATTGCACAATATTCAGCATCGTTTGTGACCCCTCTACTGAAGCAGACCATGTTCAAATGGAACAAGGTCTAGACAGTATCCAGGCTTGGGCTGACATATATCCAGTAGCATTAGTGCCATACAGATGCCAGGCTATGACTATCTTCAATAAGAGACAATGTAATCACTGTCCCTTGACATCCAATGGTGTTGCCATCACCTGATCTCCCACTGTCAACAGCCTTGGGGTTACCGTTGATCAGAAACTCGACTAGCCTGGTCACATAAACGCATGGTCTACAAGAGCAGGTCAGAGGCGAGGAATACTCTGGCGAGTATATCACCTCCTGACTCCCCAAAACCTATCTGCAATGCACAAGTCAGGAATGTGATGGAATACTTCGCACTTTGACTGGACGAGCGCAGCCTCAACAACACTCAAGAAGCTTGATACCATCCAGGACAAAGCTGCCCTGCTTTTTTGACCCCACACCCACAAGCATCTACTCCCTGCACCACTGATGCTCAGTAGCAGCAGTGTGTACCATCTACAAGGTGCATTGCAGAAATTCACCAGAGATCTTTAGACAGCACCTTCCAAACTTTCAGCCACTTCCAACAAAAAGGACAAGGGCAGCAGATACATGGAAGCACCACCACCTTCAAGTTCCCCTCCAAACCACTTACCATCCTGAGGTGGAAATATATTCATTCACTGTCGCTTGGTCAAAATCTAGGAATTCCTCCCTGAGGACATTATGGTCGACCCACAGCAATTGCACTACAGCAGTTTATGGCGGCAGCTCACCACTTTGTCAAGGGCAACTAGGGACCGACCATAAAACGATGGACAGCCTGCGATGTCCATGTCACACAAGAAACAAAAAAGGCTCAAGTTTAACTTCTCTGCAGTAATTCCATACCCAAGAACTCATTAATCCCTCCTTTTCGGAATGAACTTAGTTTGCTTTACAGAAATCCAGGCTTTGGTAAATCATGTTGTTTGCTGCATTGTCACCTCAATTATCCGTCACCTCTGTGATCACTGATCTCCACCAGCTTAACATTAAGAACCCTTCCTGACTTGACTATCTCGAGCATTCCTCCAACTTTGAGATTTCTGCATTCCTCCAATTCTGACCCTGACTGCAATCTGAATTTTCATCTCTCCAGGAATATGTGAATGCATCAGATGGTCTACAGAGGAGGTTCATGAGAACAGTTAAAAGTAACGTCACCATAATCTTGCTGGACCCGACGGCTTCTCATTAGAGAGAGACAGCTGGTGGTGGTTTAACCTGAGGGTCACCATGCCTCAGGTGAGGGGAAGGTTGAGACAGAGAGTCCTTCATTGTAACCTTGCACAATGTAAGAGTTGAACCCACGCTGCATTGCAAACTGGAAGTCTAAGCTAACTGACTCTGCAGTTACAGGGATTAGGAAAATCAGTTCTGAAGAAAGATTGGAGAGGTTGGAGCTGTTCTTCTTGGAGAGAAGACTAAGAGGAGATTTACCAGAAGTTTTCAAAATCTCAAACGATCTAAACACAGTGTACAGGGAGAAACTAATCCCGATCTTAAACAAATTAGGAATGAGAGGCCACTGTTTTAAAGTGATTTGTGAAGAAATAAAAGTGATATCAGAAAAAACTGTTCCATGCATTGTATGGTTCAGGTCTGAAATACCTACCTGGCAATGTGAGGGGGATAGGTTCATGGAAGACATTCAAGATGGCATTGGATGATTGATTAAATAGAAATAATGTGCAGGATGACAGTGAAAGAGAATGGCATTAAGTCATAATGCTTGCTTGGAAGGCTGTTAAGGATTAATGCAGGGTGATGGGCCAAATGCTGACTTTTGCCCAGTAACAATTGTGGATCGACAGATAATGGCTGTGCCTTCAGCGCCCTTAGCTTTGGAAATGCCCCCGGGGATCTTCTTACCACTTTCCCCCCTTGACAGTGCTTCCTGAAAGTTACCACTTTATTGTGTACGGTTCTGAAGGATGAGGATTCTTTGGAGAGGGTACTGAAATGGTTTACCAGGATGTTGCCTGGTATGGGGGATTTTTGCAATGAAGAAAGGTTGGGTAGACTGGGTTTGTTTTCATTGGAATGCAGGAGATTGAGGGGCAACCTGATAGACATTTATAAGATTGTGAATGGCATGGATAAAGTGGAAAGTATGAGGCTTTTTCCCAGGGTGGAGGGATCAATTACTAGGATCAAGGTGCAGGGGGTGGGGCAGTTTAAGAGATGTACACGTTTTTCACACAAAGGGTGGTGAGTGCCTGGAACACGTTGCCAGAGGTGGTGGTGGAAGCAGACACAGTATCAGTATTCAGGAAGGACCTGGACAAATATATGAATAGGAAGGGGATTGGGGGATACGGATCCTGTAAGTGAAGACAGTTTTAGTGTGGAAGGGCAAAATGTGTCGGCGCAGATTTGGTGGGTGAAAGGCCTGTTCCTGTGCTGTATTGTTCTTTGTTTGAGGGCTTTGGGCAGTTCCTCACGGCATTTAGTCGTTGTTCTCTGGAAGCTGGAATTTTCAATCTGGGACCTTTGTGCTGCTGTGACTAATCTGGGGAGCAATCACAATATAACAATAATTCTGCACTGCCGGAGGGTCAGTGCTGAGGGAGCGCCGCAATCAATGTTGCTCAGAGTTTTTAAGCCAATGCCCTCTTAGTTGGTTATGAGATAAATGTGAGCTCTGCTACTATCTCTAAGAAGGTAGGATTGCTGCACTGGCATAAGTACTGTATTCAGGCAGAGTTTAACTCCTGAGATAACAAGGTGTAGAGCTGGATGAACACAGCAGGCC
>NC_063371.1:16306519-16323212 GCF_021869965.1 Rhincodon typus | reverse complement strand
CTGGGTTCGATTCCAGCTCGGGCGACTGTCTGTGTCAAGTTTGCACATTCTTCCCGTGTCTGCGTGGGTTTCCGCCAGGTGCTCCGGTTTCCTCCCACAGTCCAAAGATGCGCAGGTTAGGTGGATTGGCCATGGGAAATTGCTGGTAGTATCCAGAGATGTACAGGCTAGGTGGGTTAGCCACGGGAAATGCAGCTTTACAGGGATAGGGTAAAGGCGTGGGTCTAGGTGGAATGCTCTTCAGAGAGTCAGTGTGGACTAGATGGGCTGAATGGCCTGCATCCACACTGTAGGGATTCTGTGAAATAGTATGCAGGCCTTACTTGGAATGCAGAAGTAAGGAATCCTTGCTCCACCGAGCTGAGCTGTCTTCGAGTGTCATGAGAAATGCTGCTGCCTGCCAGGAATTATGCACTTCAACATGGTGCAACAAAAGTTGACTAACCTGATTCCAGCAATGACAGAGATTGAGTAGATTGAGAACGTAGGCTGTCAAGTTCAGAAGCAGGCAAGATGATCTCGATGAATCTGGAAGTTCCCGTACAGGTCAATATGAGTCAACCCTTTCACTTTTGTGCACGTTTGCAGCTGTTTAGAAAAACCTGAAGAATCCGCATGCTTAACTGCATGGATGCATAATACAAAAGAAACGGGGCATGATGTAGGCATTGAATGTTGTACTGTTTGACCATAATTGAACTCGATTCTGTGACTGCCTGCACTCCCCCATAGTTTCTCTTCTTTCTGGAGACTGTTTCTGGGCTTTAAACCTGGGATCATCCACTTGGGTACATATCAGTGATTGAAGCTGACCATCTTATCCCAGAACACTGTTAGGAATGGGTGTAGGTCTTTTAGCCTCTTGAGCCTGTTCTGCCATTCATTGAGATAATAGTGATCTGTGACCTAACTCAATGTACCTGCCTTTGGCCAATAACCCCTAATATCTTTGTTTAACAAAAATGTATTTGTCTCAGATTTAAAATTAACAAATAATCTAGTACAGAAAGATTCAGAAGGAAGGATCTTAATTTAATGTAAGAACTTCAGAAATAGGAACAAGTGTACTGCTGCTTGAACCTGCTGTTCCACTCAGTACAATTGTGGCTGAACTTGGACAGGTTATTTCATTTTCCCTCTCCATCTGTGTATCCCTCAGTTTCCCCATCCGCCAAAACTCTATCCATTTCTGTCTTGAAGAGACTGAATGTCCAGAGTTCTCTTGGTTAGAGAATGCAAAGATTCCCCTCTCTGAGTGGAGAGGTTGTGCAAGTAGAAAGGTTCAAAATTGGGTAGCTGATAGGATCTCCAGTCAATGTTGCAAGTGTTTTTAAGTGAGACGACGCTTTCTACTTGTAGCACCAATATTGTATTTGGAGTGCGCAGCCAGTTTGTTTACAATTGTAGGCTCTTTAAACTTATAAACATGGCAAGCACACAGAGCACTTTCAAGGTGCAACTTGTATGTGATCTTCAAGGTAAGTTTCAGATGCAAGGACTAAAGCTTCCTCCACCTTGTCACATGCCAATTTGACATTTTAACCGTCTATACCTTTCTTCCTCGGATCTTGTCCAGCTTCCCCTGAAATGTATTTATGTTGTCTGCTTCAGTCACTGCCTATATTGGTGACTTCCACAGTCTCACTGGATCTTCCAAACATGTTTATGAGTTGTCTGTCTTTTCTTTCTAGCTTCACTTCTCTCCCTTGTGAATCCACTTTCAGTTTCCCATCACCTCCCCAAAAGCATGAGCAGCTCTTTCCAGAATGATATTGGCCTGGCTTTGCTGAGGTAATTCTGACTTGTATGAGTTCCACCTCACCCAAACCAGCTCCAGTATTCCAAGAGCCGAGAGCCCTCATGTCCTGTTAGGTGTTTCTAGCCTTTTGTTCAGCAGCTGTGCCCTGGAGGTTAGAATCATATGGTTTACAGAATAGAAAGAGGCCCTTTGGCCCATCGTGCCTGCTCTAATCTAATCTCATTTTCCAGCTCAACTCTGAACCTTGAATATGATCAACAGCTGAGCACCCATAGTTCTCTGGGTTCAAAAATTCCAAAGTTTTGCAACTTTCTGATTGAGGAAATAATCGCTTCTCATTAAAACAGTCGACCCCTTACCTAAGATGATGGCTGCTATTTCGAGTTTTTCCAGCTAGGGCACAGAGCCCCTCAGCATTGAGCTTGTCAAGCCTAGGCAACAAGGAGAATTCCCTTTGTTTTTAGTTGACTAAAATGGATTTTTTAGCATTCACTGGGGAAGACAGACAAAGCCTTGATTTGATTGGCTCTCTTCCTGAGAGTGCAGCACTTGCCCAGTGCTTACATGGTAGTGTTGGGCTGAAGCATTTGTTCCACTGCTGCCTGGGGGGAGCTGCCTGTGTTGACTTGTGAAATTAGACTCGTGTTTAAAGTGACTACAACTTTTCTTGCTCCTTTCCTGTGCTGCTGTACCGGTTACATTGCACTTTGCTGAATTTCAGTTCCACTGTCCTCGGAGCAGCAAGAGCTGGCAGAGCCAGAGGATGTGAAGAACCAACTGAAAAGACGACAGCCATCGAGCCCAACTCAAGTGGTCTCCAAGCCTGCAAAAAGAGCAAAGATCAAAGTGACCATACTTTCGCAAGGAGAGCCATCAGCTGCCACTATGCCTTTCACAGGTGCCAAGGAGGGTAAGCGCACAGCTCGCTGTTGGGCTTCATTCTGTCATTTGGTGCCTCGAGGAATAGGGAAAGCAAATGGTGCCAGAGGTGGAGTGGAATCAGCCCTTTCCCCACTTCCTTCCTGTTGCAGTATCCTCCTCCAAGGCCACTCCCTTCAGAATCTGAAGCCCCAGCTGACGAACCTAATGTCCTCCCTCCCCACCAGCACCACCCTGGACCCAGTTCTTCTCCATCGTCCCTTGTTGGAATATTGCAGTTGTTGCTATACAGGAAGGGCATATCTTGCTTTCTCCTCACTGTCCTATATGACAAGGATTCAGCTGGACCCAGAAATATGGGGGATAAGCGTAGGGCAACAAAAGAGAGAGAGAGGTGCAGTCTGATGGTGTTGCTGTTCTCAGAACATTTGGCCATTAAGTCTCTCTGTCTTTATACAGATCCATCACTGTGGTGCTTAACATCCCAAGGAATTTGTCTTTCTGTTACTTTTCCATAACCTGCAGTATTTTATTTTATTGGTTCTCCTTTGAAAATCACTTATGTTGTCTGGGGACCAGGATCCAGATTGTACTCCCAGGATCTTGGAAGGTGGAGACTGCTCTGAGTGAAGGTGCTTTTTTAGACCAACAAAGGGGTTTTTACCAAAGTGAAGCCGCAGTGCTTCCTGACCATGGAGAGTTTGGACTCAGCACTTTCAAGTTGATGGAGACATTTGATTTATTTTTCCTTGCTAACAGGTGGGGCAGGGAAACCTTTAACGTTGTCCTTGAGCCAGCCAGGATCTGGTACCAAGGAACCGGCTGGAGCTGTCACAGGTCCAAGGTGAGTGCTGTCTCTCACAGCAGTGTGCACCGCGGCAATTTCACATTGTGTAATATTGTTCAAGAAGTATACCAGCAAAATGCTAGCGCTGACAAGTTTTACTGGCACAAGATGGAGCTGTGCTTTGCAAGCTGGGGAAATCAGACTCAGCCTATGTACAGAACATATCACAACACACCTTCCAAGATTTGCATTGCTGAGAGCCTGAATCCTGGGAAGTGACAGTGATAGGAGCAAATTACTGCAGATGCTGGAATCTGTACCGAAAAGAAAGCAGTCAGAAGTCACACGACACCAGATTATAGCCCAACAGATTTATTTGAAATCACAAGCTTTTGGAGCACTTCATCAGTGAGGTGAAGAGAGCAAGCTAATGTTTCGAGTCTAGATAACTCTTCATCAGTTCTGATGAAGCGTCATCTAAATTTGAGACGTTAGCTTGCTGTCTGTCCATGGATGCTGTCTGACCTGCTGTGATTTCCAGCATTTTTTTGTTTTCAGAATAGTGACAGTGATGTTGCTTCAAGCACCTTATATAGCCAGACTTGTAGTGCTCACTCTGGTTTAAGCAGCCAGTTGAGTAACTTGTGGAAATTGTGTTTATATTTAGAGACCTCTGAAGCCCAGTACTGATTTCAAAGATGCTTCCTCCAGTCTTAACTGTGTAGAATGGCGCTGCTGTTCAGGTACTTTGGAGTTTTGACACTTTTTGAGCTGTTTCAGTACAAAGCAAGTGCTTTGTATAATTCAGAAACTATGCCGATTCTCCATTCACTACTTGTTCAATCTTTCGGTACTTTCCTCCTGGCTGTGATGTGACCTGTGTCTCAATACCTGACCACGCTATGTACTGTCTTATGTCATTTCCACACAGTCGCAGAATCTCACTGGTGACTGCATCCATTAATCTGGCTGACAAATGCACCAGTCATTCTGCGCTGAGTATGAAAGCACTCTCTCTGGTGCCTGTGTCATAGAATTGCAGAATGGTGCAACATTGAAAGACGCCATTGACTCATTGTGTCCCCATTGACACTGCAGCTGACTTACTGCCACTGCCCTACCTTTTTACTTGGCTCTGTAAACCTTTCCCCCTCAGGTAATTATCTAATTGTCCTTTGAAGCCAAGATCGAACATTCTTTGCCTGCACTCCGTTATTTCCCAACAGCTCCTAACCACTTGCGGCCTGAAAAGGTTTCTCCTCCTGTCATCTTTCCTGCTTTTGTCAATCAGCTTAAATTTGTGTTCTCTGGTTCTTGATCCTTCCACCGAAGGGCATTTTCTCCCGTACACTTTGTCTGTACGCTCCCTAATTATGAGAGCTTATATTGGATCTCCTGTCCAAAGAGAACATGCCCCGCTCTCTCATCTATTGAGACAACTGAAATCCTTCCTCCTTTGAATCACTTTCTGCACGCGCGCACACACACACACACACACACCCACCCACACCACTACCACCCTTCCCCCCAAAAAAAAAGGCCTTCACATCCTCCTTGAATTCTGGTCAATCTTCCAGTTGAGGCGGTATAAGTGTTTACACAAATTATCGTAACTTCCTTCCTTCCCCTGTCACTTTGAATAATTTACCCAAATCACCCCAGATCCCCAGCTCCTAATCTCATTTAGGGTTATACCCTTTGTTTGATATTGTCTCGCTTTTTTATTTAGCAATGTATATCACTTCTTCATGCGCTCTGCATTAAATTTCTTTTGTCAGCTGTCTTCCCATTCTACCAACCAGTTGATGTCCTTTTCAAGTTCTGACCTACCCTGCTCACAGTTCACAAGACTTATAACAGAAATGTTGCCCTGTATACCAGGTCTAGATCATTAAACTATATCAGGAAAAGAATGGGTCCTCTCCATATTAATCCCTAAGGAATCCCTTCCTCCAATCTATAATACAGCCTTTCACTACTGCTATCTGTTTCCTGTCACTTAGCCAGTATCATGTCTGTGTTGCTTCTGTATCTTTTATTCTGAGTGTTCTAACTTTGCTGACAAGCCTGTTGTGTGGCACTTTACCAAATGCCTTTTGGAAGTCAGTGTATGCCACATTTACTACAATACTGTCGTCTGGAACCTCTGTAAACTATCTGTGAATTGTAACAGGAATCAAAGAGCCAGGTGTTACACTGGTTGGGATTACACTGTGGTTGGGATTGCCTTCTACATTCACCCAGTTAGGTGGGGGATGGATGGGGTGCAGTTGTGTGGCAGAATATGCAAGCTTACAGAGAAAGAATGGGTGATTGACACTGATTGCTAACCCTAAGGTGGGCCGATGAGCAGCATCCTCCGCAAAACCATTTTAGTTGTGGTTTTATTTGCATCCAGGAGCTCAATCACTGGCCTTTCAGCCTGGCTCTGGTGAGGAACCATTTGGTGCTGCTAAAGGCTGACCTGCAGGTGGTGACAGTGAAACTTGTACAGTGGGTCTGAGGGCTCACTGCAATGAATAGGTAGCTCTACAATTGGCAGTATAGAGTTTCCTTCAGCTGGAAGTCTGAATGCCGAGGTCCATGCAGAAAGGGCCACGCATATGCCTGGGCCTGATACTTTTTTTTGTTTTTGATATATTTTTTATATGTGCGGATCACAGGCCAAGTCTTATTTCATGGCCAGTGTCCACTGGCAGACTTTATGGGGAAGGACTTGGCATGGTGACTCTCAGTGTTGTCCATTCACCACAGACACTTCAAGGATGAGCTGGGCAGCATCAAAGCTCTGCTAACTCCACCACTTGTGTTTCCAAAAAACCAAGCGGCAGGTATAGAAGTGATGTGACATTTGGACTCTGAGTCAACTCGGAGAAGGGTGCCCAGTAATTGAGACTGACGCTTATTGAGCGCTGAACTTCTAGAGGTGTCATCTTACGGATGAATCCTCTAAGGTTCAGTCTGGTACCTCATTCGCATTCGTTTTCAAATTGGGTTTCAGAGCCTTTCTGTGCGTCTACAAAATAATGTGAAATGTGAGGCTGGTTGCGGGAATAGAGAGAGCAAGTACCACAGGGAGTTCCACCTCAGTGGGAAACACACCAGGACTGAGCAGGCACACAATCCACCCCACTGCTACCAAAGTAAATAGCTGAGAGACGTCATTGAAACACTCGGAGATGCTACATTGTGCAAAAGTGTTGTGTGTAAAGTTTGGACGGGGGTGTACATGATTGTTCACCCACTTGAGAGGAGTACATCTACCAAAACATTTCAAGACTCACACACAAAAGATTAACCACTTGCTCAGAAGATCAGGTGGGTTTTTTGTAGTGACTTGGCCTCAGTCAGCACCACTGATTATCTGATCATTATTCCATTTTCATTTAGAGGATCTTGCTGTTTCCAAATTGACTGCTGCATTTTGTATTTATGATAATCCCTCAAATGTACTTAAGCTTAAAAACTAAGAGCTGGAGTTCGCCATTTGGCTCCCGATCTGCTCTACCATTCATTAAGATCATGACAGACCTTATTGTGGACTTTAGTCTATACTTTCCTACCTCCCTCCAATAATCATTGGACGTGGAAGTTAATCAACCTCTGTGTTTAAAAAATATTGAGCGACCCCTGTCTTCATTGCTCTGAGGGAAAATGAATTTGTTGTACTCATGAACCTCTGGGAGGTAAAAGCATTTCTCATCTTAAATGGACCATGCCTGATTGTTCAGTTGTGCCCCCTAGGTCCAGTCTCTTGCACCCTGTCAAGTCTCTCTCATGAGTAGAGAGTGCTTCGAGACATTGCATGTTGAAAAATACTGTTCCTTCGGTCATGTCATCGGTGCATTTTCTTCTCCATTTCCCCAGATCGGCTGTGGATGTGTTCTCCAGTTGCCCAAGTACAATAACCTCAGCTGCTCCAGCTGTCAGCACCACAGCCAGTGCCTTCCATACTATCCAGGCCAGACTGGTCACCCCACCAGGTTCCAGTACTTCACAGCAACCTCATTCTGGGCCGACCACAACATCAGGTATGAACGCACTGTTCTTTAATTTGTTACCTTTCCTTCGAGTAAATGCTGAAAAACTGTTTCTGTTGGAAGGAGGATTGGTAACCCAAAGGTACAAATTGTTAACAGAACTGAAGAAGTGCTGAGAATAGTGGTTTTGTGAACTATGTGAAGGTGATTAGGCAGTGATAGGGTGAATCAGTGTGTAACCTGTGATTGGAAGCTGGTTATCTTTAAAGGCAGTATAGAACCTTTGTTCTTGCAATAAAATTTTTAGTGTGTGTCATTTTCTTGAAGTGTACAGCTCCCATGCATACATGAATAACATTTTAACAAAGAAACCTGAATCTCATCTGATCTAAGAGGAAAGAAAGGGTTAAACTTATCCTTTTGAGGGTGACAGTGCTACTTCCTGCTCCCAAGCTGCACTTAAGCTTAAGAAGGCAGGAATAGAGCCTAACGCATTAGCCATATTTGCATTTTTATTGTTTTGAAACAACAATACTGTCCTCACATGGTTTAAGGGTCCTGGATACTCCCTTCTCAACTGTGGGTGTAACAAAACCAAAGGTTATATAGCAATCAAGAACTAAGGCTTATACCATCTCAGGGGCACTTAGATATGTGAGCCAGCCAGTGATGCCCACATCTGCTGAAAGAATTTTTAAAAAAGTACTGACCTTTTGGTTTATGCCCAGGGACACAGTTGGCAAGTAGCCTGCTCCAAGGATTGAGCTTCAGTCTGCAGGACATTGGAACAAAGACTTCTAGTCTGTCATCTGCCAGCCCAGGCCAGGTACAGTTGCGTCATGTATCATACTTTTTCAACCGTTATGTAGAGAGAGAAGGTTTGAGAACGCATTGTTGCTCATTCTGAAGAACTTGGTAATGTCACCCATAAACAGGTGCTTCACCTTGCCCACGATTGTAGGACCAGAAAGGATGTAAATATAACAGTCATTTGTGAAAATAATGATCTAATGAGTAAATGATCAATCTCTGGAATAAAATCCCCGGAGGACATGATGGAAACAATTGTTATTGATTCCCTCAAATGGAAATTGATTTTTAAAAAAATTAGATTTTGAATCTAGGATATATGATGTGTGGTGAGAGCAATGAGTTTTGGAGAAACAGATTCCCAGTGTTGTCCATGTTGAAGTCTGGGTCTGCTGTCGGCTGACAATTAATGCAGCTATCAGAATGTTAAAAAGTAAACTGTTAACATCCTGGGGGGTTACCATTGATCAGAAGCTGAACTGGAGAAGCCATAGTGGCTACAAGAGCAGATCAGAAGATAGGAATTCTGCAGTGAGTAATTGGCCATGTGACTTCCAAAGCCAGTCCACCAAGTCAAGGAGTGTGATGGAAAATTTCACACTTGCCTGTTTGAGTACATCTCCAACAGTGCTCTGGAAACTTCACACAATCCAGGAGAAAACAAGCCCACTAATTTACAACTCCAACCACCGTTTTCAGTATCCCTTCCCCCACCACTGGCACTCTGTAACAGCAGTGTGTACCATCCACAAGATGCACTGCAGAAATTGGTCAAGGCTCCTTGACTGCACCTTCCAAACCCATGAGCACTATTAGCGAGAAGGACATTGGTAGTAGATGCGTGGGAACACCACCCTTGTGAATTCCCCTCACCATCCTGAACTGAATGTATATAGTCGTTTCTTCATTGTCACTGGGTCAAAATCCTGGAATTCCCTTCCTACAGCACGTGGACTGCAGCACTTCAAGAAGGCAGCTGAGTTCCACTTTGTACAGTGTGATGTATATGCTGGGAGACAGGGAGCTAGTTGATTGGGGTATCCCATGGTGGTTTGCAAATTGGCTGGACTGCAGCCACCTCCTTGGACTCCACACCTTAGGTGCTATCATGTTTTCAAGCCTTTCTGGTTGTGCCTGATGCAATTGGTCCTTGTGTCTGCCTTGGTGTTTCAGCAAAAATGTCGTTCACAGGCTCCAAGTGTGAAGAGTTCGACGTCCACCCTGGGCCATGTAACCATGGCAGCAAATCCTGTTGTCCGCACTGTCAGCGCATCGCCTGCACCAGGATTCCTGGGTGGGAACGGGAGCAGCAAATCTACCGCTATCCACCAGCTGCTGAGCAATGGAGGATTGTCCAAACTGACAAGCAGCTCGTCCACCCTGTCAGGTACTGAGAGCCACTGAAGGGGCACACCCCTTTTCATCCTTTCACCACTTCAGTGTGAACAGGATATCTTTGTTGTATCATCAATGTTGCAAACAACAACTTAATTGGTACCTTTAACATTATGTAGTTAAATGTGACGCTGAGACACACAGAGAAATATTCAGACAGATGGCCAGTGGTTTGGATGAAGATTTATGTTTTAAGGAGGGTCTCAAAGTTGAGAGGTATAGGGAGGGAATTCCAGAGGCAGAGTCAAGAACACTGGAGATAGATCTAAAAGTGGTAGAGTGATTCGAATCAGGGACAATCAGGAGGCTAGAATTGAAGGACCGCAGATACCTTGGGAATTTGTAGGATCAGAACAGATTGCACAGATAGAGTGGGGAGTAGCTAATGTGGATTTGAAAACAAGATGAAAATTGTAACATTAAGATATGAATTGAACTGGAGCCAATGCTGCTCAGTGAGTAAAAATAGTATGGCAGAAGAGTTTGCTACAATCTAAGATATCATTGTCAGGGATTTGACTGACAAATTTTTGGAGGTTGCACTGAGAGACACAACACCTAGGCAGGCGATCGGAATAGTTGAGTCCAGTTATATGTTGAGGGTACGCATGAGGGTGTTCTGGAGGTAGGCACAGGCACTTGGCCTGATGATGCAAAAGTGAGGTCACAGGTTCATCACAGAGTCATATATGACAGCAAGAATGTGAACAGACAGACCGACTGATTGTTGCTAAACGTTGGAATCAGTATGTAGGGAACATTGTTCAGAACAGGAACCAGACAAAATACTTTTTGAATCTTCCCAATATTTACTTGAAAGAAATTATTGCTCATGCAGCATCCATCAGCAACATCAGAGGAGTCAAGAAAGGCACAGGTACATTTGAGTTAGCTCACATCCAGCTAATGTAAGGGATAATGCTGTGCTTTCAGCTGATATAGCCAAGAAGCAGCATCTGGTCGAGAAAGCAGAGGCAGTCCGAGTCCGATGGTTGAGGCGCACCAGAGGGAACAATGTAGAAACTGGAAGATAAGTGATCGCGAATGATTTTCTTGCTATGGTCAGATTTGCTAGAATGGAGTCAGGTGAGGATGGTGGTGTGTTCAACCATATAACAGACTGCAAACCAATGACGAGGGACAAAGGGCAGGTTTTCTTCTTTCACGAGGAAAAGGTTGATATATATGCAGAAGGTCAGGGGTTGGTGGGAGGGAAGAGAGAGTAGACAATATTTAGAGATGGAGCCCAGAGAGAGAGAGACCAACATTTGGGCAAAGGCACGGGTAAAGGTCAGCCTGGGACAAAATCACTTAATGCTATTGGGGACCATTTGTGGCTGACAATGGGTTGGCTGTGCTGAAGGCCGTCCATGTGATGACAAGGTCATCGCTGGGACGGCACAGTCGCTCAGTGGTTAGCACTGCTGCATCACAGCGCCAGGGACCCGGGTTTGATTCCAGCCTTGGGCGACTGTCTGTGTGGAGTTTGTACATTCTCCCCGTGGGGTTTCCTCTGGGTGCTCTGGTTTCCTCCCACATTCCAAAGATATGCAGGTCAGGTGGGTTGGCCATGCTAAATACTCCATAGAGTCCAGGGATGTGTAGGTTAGGTGGTTTAACCCTGGTAAATGTGGGGTTACAGGGATAGGGTGGGTCTGGATAAGGTGTTTGGGCCATAAAATTATTGATTTTGAGTCCTGAAGGCTGCAGTGTCCACAAGTGGAAATTCAGATGTTGTTCTTCCAGCCTGTGCTGAGGTTCACTAGAGCGCTGTAGCAAACCTGCGACAGAGATGTTGGCCGAGGAACACGATGGTGTGTAGAAGTAGCAGGCAACAGGAAGCTCAGTGTCAGTTTTGCAGATAGAATATAGGTATTCTGCAAAGTGGTCACTCAGTCAGCGTTTTATCTCCCCAGTGTAGGGGAGACAGGAGACTACATTTTGAGCAGCGAATAGATTGAGTGACATATGCCTGGGGCCTTGGATAGTGAGGTGGTAAATGGACACACCATCTGCAATTGCATGGGAAGGTACTGTGGGGGTGTGGGGTGGTCTTGGGATTGGCGAAGGAATGGATCAAAGAGTCCTGCGGAAGTCTGACAATGGAGGGGAAAGGAAAATATGTCTGGTGTTGGTGGAAGTTGATGGTCATTTGGGTGTGGATGCTGGTGGTGGTAAGTGAGGACTCGGGGGACCCTATCACTCTTGCAAGAGGGAAGGGAAGGCGTGAGGGCAGAGTGTGGAAGATGGGTTGGGCACAGCTGTGGGCCCTATCAGTCACGGTGGAGGGGTGGTGTAGATTTTGGAGATCCCCTTGTGGAAGCTGGCATCATCGGAACTGATATGACAGAGATGGAGAAACTGGGAGTCTCCTCAGGAAGTGGGATGTAGGGTTGTATCATTAGGGTAACTGTGGGACTGGGTGCGGGGTGGGGTTGTGTTGGATATCGGTGGCCGGACCATCTGCAGAAATGGAAACAAATACTGAGAAAGGGAAGCGGGGAATCAGAGATGGACCAGGTGAAGTTGAGGGCAAGCTGGAAATTGAAAGCGAAACTGCTAAATATCTCCAATTCTAGACAAAAGGGGGAAGCAGTACGGATGATATGATCAGAGAAAGTTTTAGCGAGGAAGCTGAGTAGGATTGAAACAGCTAATTGGATCATCTTGATCCAGCGACAGATTCCATGACCACCTTGCCCTTAGTGTGGAATATGAGAGTGAAAGAGACAAATGGTGATTGGAGTCAGGCAATCTGTTTTTTATTGAAATAAAATCAGAGTGCCGGAAATCCTCAGTTGGTCATGCAGCATTTGTGGAGAGAGAAGCTGAGTTCATGTTTCAGCTCAATGACTTTTGAGTTTTTTTTTAAACTTCTGTTGACTTGAAGAATAAAATGTTCACCAGAACTCTCCTGGCTCCTCTTGGAAGTCAAGTCATGGAATTCTGTCTGTCCACCTGTGAGGGGCAGCCTTTTCTCATATCTGATGGACAGAACGCCCTTTTACCGGCACAGTTCTGCCTCAGTATTGTACAGGAATGCCAGACTTAATCATGGGCTGAAGTCTCTGGAATGGGACTATGAATCCCTGACCTTTTATCCCAAGTAGGTGGGATCTACATGATCATAGACAGTGCCTATCTCTTGTAAATATTCTACAACATCAACATTTGTAAAATAAGCTCTGTCCTGCAACCTGTACGCTGTGGCCAACTCTTGACCCATATTCATTTCCACTTCATGTTCTCAGGTGTGAAGCCTCCAACCACAATCACTGTGACCCTGAGGACCCAGGGCAGCCGAGTGTCATCCCTAAGCCAACCTAGTACTGTCAATGCCATGCCCAGCTTATGTAGCACGGTGGGCAGCCAGGTTGTCAACCTCGAGGAAATGGATCAAGAGGGCAAAGTGCAGGCGGCACAGAATCAGCAGGTGACAGTCCTGATGTCTCAGCTTTTCCAAAGACTGTGGGAAGTGTCAATTCTTTTAATATAGCAATCCGGTCTAAAGTGGGAGTGGGAAATGTTTACTGCACAAAAATGTTTCCTCCTAAAATGAGGTAGATAATGGAGTTATGGCTGTCACCATAAAACAAACAAGAAATGTTCATGACAAGGGGGACGCCTATTTGACTCCGTTAGGTGGGAGACAATTTACTAAAGGCTTTTAGCAAGGATCAGAAAGAAATTTAAAAGCTGGGAGCTGGCCTTCATTTGAAGGGAGCAGGAGTAAGGGTAAAAGTTCTCATACAACTGTACAGAACTCTGGTTAGACCTCATCTAAAGTACAGCCTTTAGTTCTGGGCACTACTCCTTAGGGAAGACAAGTTGATCTTTAAGGGAGTGCAGCACAGCATTGATATAATCGGTACAATTGTTTTCTTTAAAATCAAATATTACCTGAACAAGGCTTGGATTTACTTCTGGTCGGAAGACTCAGGGTGATATATTTTGAGGTATTTCACATGATGAAAAGAATTGATAGGGTAGGTTAAAAGCAATTCTTTCCTCTGTTTTCCAGTGGTCTGGGATGTGCAAAGTTTATTTGAAGCTCAAGCTCCTAGAGCTTGATGCTGTGGAAGCTCTTTTCCACAAAAGTCGTGAAGTGCAGGCCTTCTCTTCCCCAGTAAAGGATTTGAAATGTTTAAAACTGAGAATGATAGTTCTTGTCAGGTCTGGGTATCTGTAGCAGTGGACCAAAATCGTTTGGAAGTGGTGCTGAGGTATAATGTAGTATGATCTGGCGCAATCATGGAACCAGGTAGATGGGCTAAATGGCTTCTCGTCTCCTGAAATAGACATGATGGGAAGAACTGAAACACTTCCAACTGTGCAAGATTAAGACTTGACTGTGTGGCTTTGCACCTGACTTCCAGAGAGAAATTTGAGATCTCTGAATCAAGTCTGTGCTTTGTCTGCCCTGGGAACATTTGATGGAATGAGGAGAGGTCACTTTGCTCTGCAACTGCCCTGAGCTGCTACAACATGGCTGAGATACGGAGTAAACCAAGTGCACAGAGCTGCGACATTGTGATTGCTCGACAAGGTGGCATTTCCTGTTTTGTAGGTTAAAACACGGCTCCTATTTTCAGAGGTAGTTTTCCACATTTGACTGGTGTTCCCATGAAACTGTCGGCACATTTTTTCTTTATTCATTTACAAGGTGAGAGCCTTGCTGGCTAGACCAGCACTTATTGCCCATCCCTAATTGCCCAGAGGGCAGTTAAGAGTCAGCCACATTGCTGTGGGTCTGGAGTCACATGTAGGCTAGACCAGGTAAGGATGGCGGTTTCTTTCCCTAAAGGACATTAGTGAACCAGATGGGTTTTTCTGACAATTGACAATGCATTCATGGTCATCATTATACTTCTAGTTCCAGATATTTATTGAATTCAAATTCCACTCTCTGCCATGGTGGGTTTTGACTCTAGGTCCCCAGAACATTACCTAGGTCTCTGGATTAACAGTCCAGCAATAGTACCACTAGGCCATCACTTCCTCTTTGACCTTGTCTCTCTCTCTTTCTCTCTCTGCAGTGCTGTGACTCTCTGTTATCGGTCCCGAGCTCCCAAGGCACTAGCACAATCAAACAGACTACTGCACCAGGAGATGTCAGCAAAGGTCACTCCCCTTTTGAATTAGCCTCAGTGGAGAAGATTCCAGAGTCCCAGTCTTCATCTGCAGTTGTAGGTGAGGCTACACGCAGGGCAGGTAGATACTGGCATTGAGCTTAGATTGTGCAGTGGAATCTTTGTTCAGCATTAACTGTCAAGATGATAAATTGTCTCCATGTCACCAATGCTGTTCATAAACACAATGGTCTGTAAAATGTTGCATAATCCTTAGTAAATAATAAGGATGCATTGCAGAAATGCCTTGTGGTGTTTGATGGAGATTGCCTCCAGTAGGAAAGCAGCCTTGTTTTATTTTGCTTCCAACAACTGCCTTTTGGGTGATGAACCACAGATTTCTAAGTGCTCGGTACCCTTTGCTTAAGACTTACACGGTTTTATCAGGTCGTTGTCAAGGACTTTATTGCCCCATTCAATACTGCTGTGACAGGACGAGGTCCTGGAACAGCACGTGGTGCAATTGAGGAGAAACATTTGGCTGATGGTGAGACTTTGGAAGCTTGCAGCAGTGCAATTTATCCCCAGCTGCTTCTAAAGGAAAAAATAGTTTTGATAGGGGTGAGGGTTGAAGAAAAATGTATGGCTACTGCTGTGGATAGTTCGATGGTGGGTATGGACACAATCGTTGAGTTTCAATAATTCTGGCTTTGAATTAAGCTGAATGCCTCATTTTCTGAAGATAGATTAGGATGCACACCAAGGTACATGACACTGGGCTGAGTATTTATGATGTGGTGTTGGACTGGGGTAGACACAGTTAGAAATCACAAGCTTTTGGAGTGCTGCTGCTCCTCCTATCAAAGGAGCAGTGCGCTGAAAGTTTGTGATTTCAAATTAACCTGTTAGATTATAAAATGGTGTCATGTGAATTATGGCTGAGCCATTGCTATTTGATATTCTGATCAGAGTTTATTAATTCCTCATTCTTTTCCAGTGACTACAAGTCCAACAAAAACTCTTTATGTAATGTCTGATGCCAAGATGTCTGCGCTCACCAAGTCTATAGTAAGTCCACTTGAAGCCTGCCCTCCGAAGTTGTCAGGGGCCTCTTCCTTGAATGCAGCTGGCCCAATCGTGGCTCCCTCCACCTGCACAGTGATGCTTTCCAAAGTTGGGCCTGTCCTGCAGAGTTCTTCAAAGACAGTCATCTTCACCACTAAGGGTGAAGTGTCATCTGCAACAACTGGGGAAAGATATGGCCTTGCTTCAGTGCTCAGTACCAATGAGACCCTAGGCAAGATGCCTTCAGTGATGGATCAAGGCAGCACCATTATCCATACCACGGAAATTACTCACCCCTCTAGTACACCATCACCAGCCACACAGCAAGGGCCCTGAAGTTATCTTAAACAGTTGTTAGTTTACCCTGAATGAACAATGACACCATGACAAGGGGGATTTGTTGCTCAACTTATGTTCATGTAAAATTTGTAGAATTTTTTTTGCTCATTACATAAAATGCATTGCTTTCAATGTTTGAAAAACTATTGTCATCTTTACTTTCTGCCAAAATGACATCTCCCCCTCATGTTAAAATCTTTCCTCCACCAACTGACTAACAAGTTTCATCCCTGTTTGGGAAATCAGATCTTGAGGGCCAGCACTCTTCAAAAATAACAAAGGCCAAGAAACAGCTGGTAGAGGTAAACTTCATTTTTAATATTTTCTATTTCTGTAAGAATACAATGACAAACAATGCGGAGTGTTCAACATTGAGTCCCAAACCACAAACATCAAGTGAGATCCAAGGAATGCAGATGAGTAAACGGAGTGTACCCTGCACTGTCTACATTCAGTGATGGTGGGGTACAAGCTGGTAATGAGCTCCACAGGAAGGGCAGCGCTGAGCATCTCCCTCATGGAGCCAGAACCAGATAACAGCAGTATTGTCTTCCTCACCTGCAAATACAATATTCAACATTAATAAACATACAAACATTTCCAACCACAT
>NC_063371.1:16287371-16306019 GCF_021869965.1 Rhincodon typus | reverse complement strand
CCTCATATTCCGCTTGGGAACCCTACAGCCCAACGGTATCAATGTGGACTTTATGAGCTTCAAAATCTCCCCTCCCCCGACCTCATCCCAAGACCGGCCCATCTTGTCCCCGCCTCCTTGACCTGTCTGTCTTTTCTCTGACCTATCCGCTCGTCCCACCTCACTGACCAACCCCCACCCCCACTTCCTATCTACTAGCCTCATCCCCGCCTCCTTGACCCATCCATCTTCCCTCCCACCGAACCACCCCTCCCTTCCCACTGACCAACCCCCATCCCAACTCCCCACCTACACTCACCTTTACTGGCTTCAACTCCGCCTCCTTGACCTGTCCGTCTTCTCTCCACCTATCTGCTCCACTATCCACCTTCTATCATCGCCTCCCCCTCTCTCTCTATTTATTTCAGAGTCCCCTTCCCCTCCCCAATTTCTGAAGAAGGGTCGAGACCCGAAATGTCAGCTTTCCTCCTTCTCTGATGCTGCCTGGCCTGCTGTGTTCATCCAGCTCTACACCTTGTTATCTCAGACTCCAGCATCGGCAGTTCCTACTATCTTTTTCTGAACATTGGAGCTGGTTCCAGCGATCAAAGAGCCTTCTACCACTACTTTTATCACTCAGAACCTCAGTGGTGCACCACACCTCCAGCTATAAATCTCTTGGACCCTTCATTAGTCCTATTCCACTTTCCAGTATTTGCCAGGAAGCATTCTTCCATCAGCCCTTCTGCTATATTATCAATTTTCAGTTTTGTTTGCGCACTACTGTTGACATTCCGATGGCTGCTCTGCCTTGCAACAGTTAAATCCTTGAGTCTGTTTACCTAGATCATCAGTGTTCTGAATCCATGATTAAATAATTCACGATAAGCCTCATAAAAAGAAACTATAGGCACTGTGATTAATTGGTGGACCAGCCAGTCTTTTGAGAAGATGAGAGAAACTGTGATGTGGAGCGAAAATGACAGAAGCTTGTACCAACCTCCACCACTTCCCCCGGCAGTTCATTCCATTCACGCACCACCCTCTGTGTGAAAAAGTTGCCCCTTGGGCCCCTTTTAAATCTTTCCCCTCTCACCTTTAGATTTAGACTTTGCTACTCTGGGGAAAAGACCTTGCCTATTCACCCTATCCATGCGCCCCCATGATTTTATAAACCTCTATGAGGTCACCCCTCTGCCTCTGACACTCCAGGGAAAATAGCCCCAGCCAATTCAGCCTCTCCCTTTTGCTCAAACCCTCCCATCCTGGCAACATCTTTGTAAATCTTTTCTGAACCCTTTCAGGTTTCACGTCCTTCCTACAGCAGGGAGACCAGAGTTGAATGCAGTATTCCAAAAGTGGCCTAACCAATGTCCTGTACAGCCGCAACATGACTTCCCAACTCCTGTACTCAATAGATTGATCAATAAAGGCAGGTGTACCAAACGCCGCCTTCACTATCCTGTCTGCCTGTAACTCTACTTTGAAGGAACAATGAACCTGCATTCCAAGGTCTCTTTGTTCAGCAACACTCCCCAGGACCTTATCATTAAGTATATAAGTCCTGCCCTGATATGCCTTTCCAAAAAGCAGCACCTCACATTTATCTAAATTAATTTTTATCTGCCTATTAATTAATCTCTATCGGCCTATTGGCCCATCTGATCAAGATCTTGTTGTTCTCTGACATAACCTTCTACACTGTCCACTACACTTGCAATTTTGGTGTCATCTGCAAACTTATTAACCATACCTCTTACGTTCACATCCAAATGATTTATATCGATGATGAAAAGCAGTGGACCCAGCACTGATTCTTTTTGCACACCGCTGGTCACAGGGCTGCATCCTGAAAAGCAACCCTCCTCCACCACCCTCTATCTCCTACCTTCGAGTCAGTTCTGTATCTAAATGGCTAGGTCTCCCTGTATTCCATGTGATATAACCTTGTTAACCAGTCTGCCGTGAGGAACCTTGTCAAATGCCTTACTGAAGTCCATATAGATCACGTCCACCGCTCTGGCTTCATCAGTTCTCTTCATTACTTCTTCAAAAAGCTCAATTAAATTCGTGAGACATGATTGTGTACATGGTGAAAAAATTGCAGCTTGCTGCTGTGCAGAGGGATGTGTGTCCTTGTGAATGAATCACAAAAAGGTGAATGCAGGTAGTTAAGATGACAAATAGAATGTTGTTCTTCATCGCTAAAGGAATGGGGTTTAAAAATAGGGAGGTTACACTGGAGCTGTATAAGGTGCTGGTGAGGCCACACCTGGAGTACTGAGTACAGTTTTGGTCTGCTCACTTGAGAAAGGATGTACTGGCACTGGAGGGGATGTAGAGGAGGTTCACTAGGTTGATTCTGGAATTGAGAGGGTTACCTATGAGGAGAGATTGAGAGACTGGGACTGTACTGATTGGAATTTAGAAGAATGAGGAAGATCTTATAGAAATATATAAATTTATGAAGGGGATTGATAAGATAGAAGTAGGCAGGCTGTTTCCACTGGCAGGTGAAACTGGAACAAGGGGACATAGACTCAAAATAAGGGGAGCAGACTTAGGACTGAGTTGAGAAGGAACTTCATCACCCAAAAGGCTGTGAATCTGTGGAATTCCATGCCCAGTGAAGCAGTTAAGGCTTCCTCACTGAATATTTTTAAGGCAAAGATAGATAGATTTTTGAACAGTAAAGGAATTAAGTGTTATGGTGAGTGAGCGGGTAAGTAGAGCTGAGTTCACAAAAAGATCAACCATTATCTAATTGAATGACAGAACAGACTCGACGGGCCAGATGGCCTGCTCCTATTTCTAATATTTTTATGATATGGGCCAAATGCAGGCAGGTGGGACTGGTTTAGTTTGGGAGCATGGTGTGGGAATATGGTCAGTGTGGACTAGTTGAACCAAAGGGTCTGTATCTATTCTGTGCCATTGTATGATTTCATCCCGGGCTTCCCAGTTCAGGGGAGGGACACTGCCACTACTCCACGAGAGGACCCCTATGTCTGCTTTACCCTATTTTTCTAATCAACCTGTTCAGAGATGTTGTTACACACTTCTGGAACAGGTAGGGCTTGAATTCAGGCCTCCTAGTTCAGGAGTACTACTAACCAACACAAGTAACTCATCTGTATAAGCAATTGAATATTTATGTGCAAAGCCCATGGGTCTGCTTCTTTATAAAGGGCTCAGGTGATGAGTTCAAGCTGGGCAAACCATTGCCTGTTACTGAAGGAACTTGTACTCTATCAGCTCCACGAGGAGATTAATTAGTGATTTCCCATGAACCATGTGGGGTTATTACAGTTCCAAAGGCAACATTGATGAGGTTAGATTTGGATTGCTGTTCTTAACAGAGTTAATTAAGAAATATTCCAAGTGAAGACACTGCAAAAACTTCCTTGCATTTTTCACGTAGAGATATGCAATATGCAATACAATCAGCAAACAACCTTCCTTTGCCTTTTGTCACAAAGAGGAAGTTGGGATAGAAGGGAGTGAAGTTAAATTATGGGACAGGGATTTACTGATTGATGTAATGTGTTTCCCTTTTATCCCGTTCTTTACTTAAAAAGGCTGAGGCATGTTCCCAAACCATCAATCTTAGAAATAAACCCATAGTAAAATTCTGTAATATTGAATCAAAGTTTATAAATAAACTTTTAAAATGTGGGAGAATTGCTTTGTCACTTCATGTACTTTTGTGTTTGTGTCCAAGGTAATGTAAGGAATTGAAATGGCAGCTTAGAAAAAGGTGTTTGCAGTGAAGAGGTTTAAATCACAAACATTGAAACAGGAGTAAGCTATTTGGCTGCTTGAGCCTGCTGAGCCATTCAATAGGATCATGGCTGATCCAACATTCCTCAAGTCCATTTTTTTGCCCTTTCCTGTGACCCTTTATTCCCCTATTGGTCAAGAATCTTTATCGCAGCCTTAAATATACACAAGAACTCTGTCTGCACAGCTCTCTCTGGCAAGGAGATCCAAAGGCACTCAACCCACTGAGAGAAGAAATTCTACCTTATTTTGCTCTTAAATTGGAACCCCTTTATTCTGAGACAATGCTTTCTGGTCCTAGACTCTCCCTGGGAGGGGAAACGTCTTCTCAGCGTTTACCCAGTTAAGCCCCTTGAGAATCCTGTATGATTTATTGAGATCACCTCTCATTCTACTAAACTTCAGTATTTTCTGATGAAGGGTCTAGGCCCAAAACGTCAGCCTTTCTGCTCCTATGATGCTGCTTGGCCTGCTGTGTTCATCCAGCTCTGCACCTTGTTGTCCCAACCCTGTTTAACTTTTGCTCAGAAAACAATCCCTTCACACCAGGATAATCTTAGTGACCCTCTGAACCACCTCCAAAGAAGTGTTATCTTTCCTTAAATAAGGGGACCAAAACTGCTTACTCCAGATGTGGTCTCATCAGCATCTCGTACAGTTTCAGTAAAACTCTTATACTCCAAACTCCTTGAAATAAAGGCCAACATTCCATTAGCCTTGCAGATTATCTGCTGCACCTTTGTGCGAGCTTTATATATTTCTTGCACAAGTTTTCCCTAAGTCTCTTTGTGTTGGAGCTTTCTGCAGTTTTTCTCCATTTAAATAATATTCTGTTCTTTTGTTCTCCCTTCAAAATGAACAACTTCGCATTTTCTCACCTGGTACTCCATTTGCCAATTTTTTGGCCACTTACTTAATCTATCAATATTTCTCTGTAAACTGTTTGTATCCTTCTCAAAACCTGCCTTTCTACCTATTTTTGTGTCATCTGCACATTTGGCTCCCATGCATTCACTCTCTTCCTCCAAGTTGTTGGGGGAGGCTTGCTGATGACATTGTGTGACCAGCGATGATGATGAAGTTATTAGAATGGGAGTTACAGAGGTGAACTCTCCGATAAGTATGGAGGAGTATAGGGAACGAAAAGACTGTGGTCGAACACTTTGGATTTGCGTGGATGGGTGTAGTTCTAACAACACTCGAAACTTGATAGCATGCAAGATGAGGCAGTCCACTTGAATGTCAACCCCTAGCATTCCATGCAGTTCCCTAAGCTGTGATTCCCCCCTACTGCTCGAATGTTAAGGGCAAATGAGGAATGAGAACACAATCAGTACTGCTGCAAGCTGTGCGCAGTACTGATTTGAAACTATATCGCTGTTGTTTCAACATTACTTGATCAGATTCTTGGAAATTTGTTACAGTGGTGTGGGTGTACTTAATCCACATGGACTGTAGTGATTTCAAGAAGATGGTTTGCCATTGAATGCATAATAAAATCAGGCTCATAACTGAAGAACAAATAAAAGGAAGAGGTTCCTTTACTTCACTTAACCTGTGCTCGAGCTGGCCTGCACTATTTTATGGTGTTGTGATTAGAACCAGGGCCAGATGGATCTCATTGACTATGAGATCCTTCATTGGGATTGTTGACTTGGACCAATCAGGGAGCCTTGGCTGACAGATATAAATTGGAGATTCAAAGTTCTCTTCATTCAAGGGACTGGCTCCGAGCTGGCTGGTCGGTCAGAACTTATGTACTGTGCACATGTAAATAAAGGATGACTGGGGATGGGATACCTGCCTCCTTGGAATTATTTCAGATGGGAACAGCATGGAAGGAGCTTTACTCTCTACCTAATGCTGTGCTGTGCTGGTCCTGGAGGTGTCGATAAGGCAGTGTAGAACAAGCTATGCTGTAACTAACCTTGTGCTGTACTTGCCGAGGGAATGTTTGACATGGGCAATGTAGACTGAGCTTTACTCTATGTCCCCACTCTGTGTTGTACCTTACTTGAGAGCTTTTTATGTGAACTGTGTAGAGAGAACCTTAGTCTGCATTTTAATGTTGTACTACACCTAGCCTGGGAATTTTGAGCTTTCCATTTATTCTAATGCCTTGTTATACCTGTCCTGCGAGTGTTTGATGGGAATGGTGTCGAGGCATCTTTACTCCTAAACTAACGCCATGGTGTACCTCCCTGGGAGTGTTTGTTCAGGACAGGGAGCTTTACTTTCAGTTTAAAATAGTAGAGGGAAGCTTTACTTTGTATCTAACTTCACGCTGTCCCTGTCATAGAATCATACAGAATAGAAACAGGCCCATTGGCCCAACTTATCCATGCTGATCAGGTTTTCCAAACTGAACTGGTCCCATTTGCTTGCATTTCACCCATATCCCTCTAAATTTTTCCTACCCATGTACCTGTCCAAATGTCTTTTAAATGTTGTCATCGTACTTGCCTCTACCACTTCCTCTCACAGCTCGTTTGATATACACATCACCCTCTATGTGAAAAAGTTCCCCTTCAGGTCCCTTTTAAATCTTTCTCCTCTTATCTTAAACCTATGCCCTCTTGTTGTGGGCTCCCCTACCCTGGGAAAAAGACCTTGACCATTCATCTTATTTATGCCTCTTATGATTTTATACATTTCTATAAGGTCACCCCTCAACCTCTGGAATGTTTGGGGACACTCAAGGGAGCTTTGCTTTCAATTTAAAAGAGTTGAGGTGCTTTATTCTATCTAACCCTTTGGTGGAATTGTTTGATGTGGACAGGATTGAGGAGGCTTTAAACTATCTCATCAGTGTTTGTCTTATGTCACATTTTATTTGGATTTCAAATGCTGTTCACAATAGATGAAGAGAATGTTTATCGAGTTGTTTCTCTTGGGAGTGGAAATGAAACTAGAAACTGTCAACTATAAGACACTGGGTGTAGACAAATTAGAACAGCCCACACAGTCTACAATTGGCCTTTGTAAATAAAATTATGAGCGGAGATATCTGTAAGAAATGGAAATAAATGCATCTGTGCAAACAGCTCTGGGAAATAAGAGGACGGAACTGCAGGAAAGGATCAGTACTTAATGTCAAGATTTTGACAGCTGCCATCAAATCATTACAATAATCTTAAGATAATATGATGTTAATTTGATGAAGCTTTGAACAGAGATAGATCTCCCCCAGCTCAGCACCAGAATCCATGCAACAGCTTCAGTCCTAATAGATGGTAACTGGTGAGTTTTGTGCTCTAGTTAGTTGGTACGCTGCAGCAAGGAGATATGTCAGCGTTTTTGTCATTTCTATAGCGGGTGCCCATGCTGTCCTTTGTTGCTTTCAGTAGAGATGGCCAAGAACCTGCACTTCAGCTTTGTTCACCAGGCAATGAATAAATGAGAAGGCACTGCAGACACTTGATTAAATTTTCAGGCTGACACTCGTTTCTTGCAGAGGAAGCAACTTGCTGTCAGCAGGCCCATCTTTAAGAAGAAGACAAAGTTTAGAACAGGATAATGTTGTTCGGATCATGGATCAGTTAAAAAGCATTAACAAAGAGTAGCCAGCAACAAGACATTTAAGTTGTGAAACTAATCAGTGAAGTACTGAAAGGATCAGGGATGGGGTCTGAGCTCAGTCATTGGTAATGATTCGGGCAGAGACAGAGAACATTTAATGCAAGATTTCTAAGGATACAAGAGGACAAACAAGGCATGACGAGATATAGACAGTTAGTGAGTGGGTAACCAGGTGATTGATTGAGTATTATGTAGAGAAATGTGATGTTATTCATTTTGGCAGTAATAGAAGAATAGAATATTTTTTAAAGGGCATGCAACATGGAAATGTACATTCTCAGCAGGACATTTTATGCCCACCTCTAATTATCCTCAGGAAGGTGGCAATGATCTGCCTTGTCGAACTGCTGTCGTACTTAGAACCTGAGTAAGGGTGTTCAGGATTTGGAGCAGTGGCAGCAAAAGAAAGCAAAGGAGGTATAGTTCCAAGTCAAGATGGTGTATGTCTTGGAGTGGAACCTGTATGGTATTCCTATGTATCTACTGCTCTTGCTTTTGATAGTAAAAGGTTTGGATTTGGAAGGTGCAGCAGTAAAGAGGCACTGAGTGCACTTGTGTGAGGAGGAAATGACACATTGATATTCCCTGCAACAATAAGGACATCTGAGGAGTTTGATGACACCAAATGTGGGGTTTTGTGCACGGTTTTGGTCTTTGTCCATCAGGAAAGATTTACTTGCTTTGAAGGTAGTGCCATGAAGATTCATGACCTTTGCTCCTGGATTGATGATAGGCTGAGTAAAATCGATCTGACTGCTTTATGGAATTGGAAATATGAGAGATATTCTACCTGAAACATGCATTGTTTTGAATGGACTTGGGAAGAGAGACACTGAGTTGGTGTCTCTGCTGGTTGGGGAATCTAGAACAAGAGGGCATATTCTCAGGATAAGAGGATGATAATTTAGAGATAAGATGAAAAATTACTATTGCCAAAGAGTTGTGAATCCTTGGAGTTTTCTCCCTTTTTGAAGCTTGTTATTGACCATATTCAAGGCTGAGAGGATTTGTACTGTATCAGAGAATGAATCCACAGTGCATTCCCATTTATTACACTGCAAATGGTGAAAACTGTAAAACCTGAGATCTTGGTAAATGTCACGAACTGGTCTTAAAAAGAACTGGCAAGGTTAATGAAATATGGAGAGAAATATAATATTTAAACAATGAAAAGCCTGGATAAACCACACTTTCAACCACTGTGAACACCTTTGTGAAGATATATAAATCTTGAAGGGACTGCAGTGAACAGTTCAGGGAGCGGGGCACAAGACTCGCAAAGCTTGACCTCTAAGAAAGAGAATGCAACCCAGTTTTGTGTTTCCTTGCATTTATAAATTTGACTGGTGGACTTACGCAATGTCTTCAAGCTATTGAGGAGAACGGATTGAGTCAACTGAGAAACTATTCAAGTGGATATGTAGAGATTTATTAGAAATCCTGGAGAATCTAGATAGAGTGGACAGCCAGAGACTTATTCCTAAGGTGGAGGTAGCTATTACGAGGGGCACAGTTTTAAAGTGAGTCGAGGCAGATATAGGGGAGACGTCTGAGGTAGGTTCTTTACTCAGAGAGTGGTAGGGCCGTGGAACACATTGCCGGAGAGGGTAGTAGAGTTGGCCTCATGAGGGGCATTTAAGCGGCTATTAGATAGGCATATGGATGATAGTATAAGGTAGGGGTGGAGGTTAGATAGACCTTAGGTTTAGGGTAAAAGTTCGGCACAACATTGTGGGCCGAAGGGCCTGTGCTGTGCTGTACTGTGACAACAAGGTGTAGAGCTGGATGAACACAGCAGGCCAAGCAGCATCAGAGGAGCAGGAAAGCTGATGTTTCAGGTCTAGACCCTTCTTCAGAAATGGGGGAGGGGAAGGGGATTCTGAAATAAATAGGGAGAGAGGGGGAGGCGGATAGAAGATGGATAAAGCAGAAGATAGGTGGAGAGGAGACAGACAGGTCAAGGAGGCGGGGTACTGTACTGTTCTATGTTCTATGTTTTTAATCTAGGATTTGAGGGCATATAATCTGAGAGTTGGAGTCAGACCTTTCAGAAAGCAAATTAGCAAAGGAACAAAGCGTGATGCAGTTTGAGAACTCTTCCCACATGCTGCATCAACCGTCAATTGTAAACCTGAATTTGATATTTCTCTCTCCAAAGTCACAAAAGAACATGGGTGTGAGCTGGATCAAGGGGCCAGTTCCCAGATCAGCTACCACCCCCCTGAAATGTGGCAGAGGTTGGAGGAGCTGTATGGCGTCCTGTTGTTGCAGTATTGGGCAACAGTTTACTCTCTGGGGTATGTGTGAAAGATCTGATGGCTCTGTAACATCACTGATCAGACGAGTGGTGTTGATACCTGGATCCTTGAGCTGTATTTATCCCACCACAACAAACAAAGCCAATTATGAGGCCGTTATCACATTTACTGTTTGAGCGATGCTTCTGTGTCAAATGAACTGCCTTGTTTCCTGTAATGACAACTGTGATTGCACTTGGCTGTAATGTATTGGGGCGTTGTTAGGTCCTGAAAGGCGTCAGATAAAGGCACGTTGTTTCTTTAAGTCTGCGTGGCAGGTTCAGGGGAGACCACTGAGCCGGAGGTTGGACAGGAGCTGCTCAGGAAAAGGATAGCTGTGTGTGCCGGACCCCCGGGCGTATTTTAAAAGCAGGGCCCGATGCACTGGCACATGAGAAGAAAAGCTTGTTGCTGCACTTGGATTGTCGGCGAGTGCCCCTTTTCTAACCTATCACCGCACATTGCAGAGCTGTTGTCAGACAGAGGCTCGGTACTGCAGTATCTGCTGAGAAATCCCCCCTTGGCAGCTGAAGGAACTTTGAACTGGCCGCTGTCAGCGTCAACTGGAAGCCAGGTAGGTGATAAAACAACTCAGAGCGGTCACCACAAAGCAGCCTGCTGCGTGCCCTCGCTGACACTCGCTTTGATTTTCATTTCTGTCAGAGAGTCCGTCTGCTTTCTGAAGGTGGCCCGAGGCCTTTGGGACCAATATCCCCCTCTCTACAGCTGGACAGACGTTAGTCCCTGACAGTTCAACCATCAAAAGAAAAGCTCCAGCCGCTCTGCGTTCTGTGAGGATCGGAGGGAGAGAAAGACAGCGGTGTCCATAAAGCAGCAGACCTGTGGAAACAAGACGGTGAGACTCGCAGCTCTTGCTGCTGCTGTGTGTTTGTGTGTGTGTGTGAGAGAGATCGAGACACTTCAGCTCAGGACACACTGCACTCGAATGTTTCCGTTCCTGTCCTTTTAGTGGTTAAGTGGCCTCCGCTCTGTTAATGCATATGGATCTCTCATGAGCCTCTGCATGTTCCTGATTTTTTTTTGTGTCACGTCCTGCGGAGAAGGGAGAGGAAATGTCTCCGTGTGTGCTAACTGCAGAATAAATGCAGCAGCAATCTCCAAGAGACAATATAGCCCAGGCTTTGCCCAGAGTTGTGTCTGTGAAAGATTTTGTTTTAAGCAGCCGTCATATTATTCTGTCATCTTGTGGTTCTGATAAATATTTCATGTAAAAGGTAATTACAGAGAGGAAAAAAAATAAATCCAGGTGTAAGGAGAACACATCTCAGCGGTGACGCGGTGAAAGATATGGAAATGTTTGATGACCAGGTTATTGGGTGTGATTATAGAATACTATAGCACGGAAGGAAGTCCATTGTACCTTTACTGGCGCTTTGAAACAATCTAATCCAACCAATCCATTTCCCCTGCTCCACCAATGTTGATTTGCTAACTGACAGCCTGCAGGGCAGTTCAAACCAGTAAGACTACCTAATTAAGATGCTGAAAATGGATAAAATAGGGTTCACAGGGAAAAAAAAACACTTTCACAGAATCTGAGGGGCTTGAAATGTTTCTTTTGTAGCAAGATGAGATCTGGAATATGCTGCATGAAAGCTGTGGGAAACCGTTTGAACAGGCACTTTGGGATGGGAATGGGATAAATATTTGAAGACAAAGTTTGCATTTACCTAGAGTGCTACATTTGACCACGAGATCATTTTCAAATGTTATGCAGTCAATGAAGTACTTTTGGCAGTCAGAAGAAAGACCACAAACGTGCGTCCATCAAGTTTCCACAAACACTGATGTGATCATGGCATCAGCTGGTTTTTCGGTGTTATTTGAGGCAGAAGTATAAGCAAGGTCGTAGAGTTTCGCTCACCTGGAAAAAATCGCAGGGCTGTGGGGAAAGAGGCAGCAGACGGGACTGATTTGGGTCATTCAGGAACTAGGACAGGATCGATTTCCTGAACATTTTTTGAGAGACCTCCCTGGTGGGAAGAACAAACAGAGTAAGGGGGCATCATTAAAAATACAGCAAGGTCAACGACGAGTAATAATTTTCGGAGAAAGCATTGTAGAAATGTAGCCCACTCTTCTGCCCCCGACTCACTGTCAGACTCTCTTACTCACGCTGTCCTACTCGTGCTGTCTCCATGTTGAGGAAAGGACATAACTGCTCTGAATTTTGGCATGGCCTGAAAATTGCAGCTCTGAGCAAAGATTTTATAGGTTGGGAGATAGTGGGAACTGCCGATGCTGGAGAATCTGAGATAATAAAGTGTAGAGCTGGATGAACAGAAATTTCTGAAGAAGGGTCCAGACCCGAAACGTCAGCTTTCCTGCTACTCTGACGCTGCTTGGCCGCTGTGTTCATCCAGCTCTACACCTTGTTATCTCTTTTATAGGTTGGGGTTGCTTTCCTTCGAAAAGAGTGGTGACTCATTTAAGGTGTACAAAATAATGAGCAGGTTAGAGTGGACAGGGCAGACCTGTTTCCCGTGGAGGGGATGTTAGTTACCTCAGGGCACCGTGTTAAGCTGATTGGCTCAAGGATTCGAGGGGATAAAATGAGAAACACCTTCGCCTTCACCCAGCTGGCGGCTGTGTCTGGAATTCACTGCCTAGTTTCGTAATTCAGGCGGAAACCTTCAAGCATTTTGAAAGGAGCCTGGCTCAGCCCTTGAAACATTGTAACCTGCAGGCTACAGAACTGTTGTTGAATGCCTGGCCTCTTTCTGTGGCAGAATTTTCCTATGCTTCAACGTGTGTCTCTCTGAACTGCTTCAAATGGAGATCAAAATTGTATAAGGTACTCTCGATGGGATCTCACTTCAGTCAAATGTTCTGTACAACTGTAGTAAAACATCGCTATGTTTATGTTCCATTCTTGTTTCTATAGACAACAAAAATCTTTCTTGCCCTTGTCAGCACTTGTACATGGAATTCTTTTTTATTTGTGGATCAGGATCCTGCTATTTCCACTTTGAAATTCTGCAAACTCTTTCGAATTAAATAATACGCTATTTTTCTATTCAACCTGCCAAAGTGCCAAGTCTTCTTTCATAATACTACACCTGCTGATTTTTTTGTCTGCTGGTGTAGCTTATCTATAATGCTGTACAGACTTCATATGTCCTCTTGTCGTTTAGTTTCTGGACTGTCTTTGTGTCATCGGCAAATTTAGGATTCGTACATTCGCTTCAATCAGGCAGATTGCAAATAGTTGAGGCCCCAGCCCAGATCTCTGTGATAGGTCCCTCGTTGCAGTTTGCCAATCTGGAAATGACCTGTTTAAGTCTACTCTCGGTTTCATGTTTGTTCATCAATCCTCTACCAATGCTAATATGGTACAACCACTCCACCATGAGTTACATGTCAAGTGCCTTCTGTGAATCCAATTCCATATTTTTTGAATGTTGCTTGTTAGTCCTTCAAAGAACTCCAGTAAATTGGTTAAACATGATTTTCCCTTCATAACCCTATATTGGCTGTGCTGCAGTCTACTTGCAAACAGTTTCCTTCAACAAGATGTCAAGCCATTTGGCTTGTCGTTTCTTGAGTCAATAGATGTGAGGTTAGAAAAGCACAGCAGGCCAGACAGCATCCAAGGAGCAGGCAAGTCAATGCTACAGGCCAAAATCCTTCATCAGGACTGTAGTTTCTTGCTTTTTGTCTTCTTCTTTTATTCCCTCTTGTTTAGATGTGGTTGGCTGAAATTATTGAAGTTGAAAGGAAGCATGACCATTTCATTGCTGCCATTGCCCACAGCAGTAGTGGTTAGGCCTTGTATTCAGCCATCTAACCCCTGAGTTGTTTGCCTTCCTTCCATGATACATCTGCTTCACTAGGTTTCTGCTCACCTCTAAGGTTTTCCTTAAAACAAACCTTTGGTCTTCTGTCCTAATAGTTCTGACGAAATGTAAACCCTATGCACAGATCCTGCCTAAGTATTTCCTGCTTTTTGTGTTACTATTTAAGATTTCCGGCATCTGTGTTATTTTGCTTTAATACTCCTTGGCTTACATTATTTCAAGTGTAGTGTTTTAATTGCTAAGTTGGAGGCCACTTGAATGCAAGTGTTTCATGTTGAGTTTAAGTCATATGTTTGTCAACATTATGAGAAACTGTTATCCAGCCATGAGTGGTTACATTGGAAGTGTTATGGCCCAAACCAGCAACCCAGCACCCCCCTCCTGCCCCAGATATATATTAGAGATAAAGTGCTGTGTTGCCAATATGATTCGATTAGTCCACCAGTAGGCTTTAATCAAAACACACTCTATTCTTACAACACAGTTAAAATGCAAAACTTAATTGGTGTAACTCTTAAAGGCACAGTACTGTCACACATATAGCTCAGAAACAGGCCATTTGCCCAAACCAGTCTGTACTGGCATCAGTAACTGAGCCTGCCCAGCCCACTGGTGGAGAGAATTCCATGGATTTACCGCCCTCTAAGTGAGGAAACTACTCATTACAGTCTAAATGGCTTTCCCCTTATTCTGTAGATAATTACTAATTCACTGAAAAGATGTGCTGACAGGTGGATAGTTAATATAATTCCTACATTTAAGAACACGTTAAGCCTAATATCAGTGGCAGGAAAAAAAACAGTGCGACTTTCGCTAAAGGATATAATAATAAAACATGAAGTAAAGAAGCTAGAATAGTGATAGGCGGAATGAAAGGCAAAAATGAAAACAGTGCTTGACCAACCTTACTGATTTTTAAAAGATATGTATGACACAAAGAATAAATTATGTTAATATGATGGATGTAACCTTCAAAACCACTTTCATAAAATGTCACATAATAGATCAATGAATCAGATCTGAGATGTCCAGGGCAAATGGCCAAGTGGTTTGCTCACTAGCTTCAAGACTCAAATCCGAGAGTAGGAGTAAAGCGAGTTCTTCAGAGTAGCAGTCAATGGGAACCCAAGGATCTGGGTTGAGAGCGCTGCTTTTCACAATTGACATTTACAGTTTGCACATGGTAATGAAAAACACAATTTCAAAATTTGCTGATGTGACCTAATTTGGGAGATTATTAATACTGAGAAGAGCTTCAAAAAATTGCAGGATGACACAAATGAACTTGAATGATAAGCAAGTAATAGGTAGGCAAAGTTGAATACAGATTAGTATGTGGTAGTGGAGTTTGGGAGAAAGAGTAGGGAAGGATCGATACTTGCAAGGTGTCAGAAGAGGTTGTAAAGGAGCACAGGGATCTCTGAGTCCAAATACGTTAAACACAAAGCTTTCAACATTCAGGATGGTGTCTACCTTGCAACCTGCTTATGTCAGGTCTCACAGGGGAAAGTGCACTGACACTCAAGCCCCACTACTCCTGCGGTCATCACAGAAGTTGAAGATTCAGGATGGTATGTTACCTCCGGGTGCTAGGGTCAAGAATATCTTGGAACAGCAACACAACATTCTTGAGTGGGAGGATGAACAGCCAATGGTCGTGGTATCCTTCAGTAACAATGACCTAGATTTAATAAAAGGAATGAGGTCCTAAAAGCAGATGTAGAGAGTTATGAAGCAAGTTTAAAAGTAAGACCTCAAAGGCAGTGATCTCAGGTTTGCAAAGGGGTGGGTTTTAAATTCCTGGGACTTTGGAACCAGTTCTGGGGATGGTGGGATCCACTGGATGGGCAGGACTGGAGTTGATGTCCTGTGGGAAGTATTTGCAAGTGCATTTGACGAGGGTTTAAACTATAAGAACAGGGGTTTGGGAACCTATACAGGGAGACAGAAGAGAGGGAAAGGAAAGCAAAAACAAAAGACAGAATGGGAAATAACCGGTACGCAGACCCTATTCAAGGGCAAGAATCAAACAGGGCCACTGTGCAAAGAAATATAAAAGGGACTAAGAATGTTAAAAAGACAAGCCTTGAGGCCTTTTGTCTTAATGCACACACCATTTATGATAACGTGACTGAATTAGTCATGCAAATAGATATAAACAGGTATTATATAGTTAGGATTATAGATGTGGCTGCAGCAGGACCAGGGTTGGAAATTGAATATCTGGGGGTATTCAGTATTTAGGAAGGATGGACAAAGAGGAAATGGAAATGGATTTAAGAGGACGTTAATGCAATACTAAGGAACAATATCCGGTGAAGAATCTGTCTGGATATAGGGCAGCACGGTGGCTCAGTGGTTAGCACTGCTGCCTCACAATGCCAGGGACCCCAGGTTTGATTCCAGCTTTGTCTGTGTGGAGTTTGCACATTCTCTCTGTGTCTGTGTGGGTTTCCTCCAGGTGCCCTGGTTTCCTCCCACAATCAAAAGATGTGCAGGTTAGGTGGATTAGGCATGGGAAATGCTGGGTTACAGGGAAAGGATAAGGGATTGAGTCTGGGTGGGATGCTGTTTGGAGGGGCAATGTGGACTTGTTGGGCCAAATGGCCTGTTTCCACACTCTAGGGATAAACAAAAAAAATTTTAGGAACATCAAGGGCGCAGAAAACTATAGTTTCGGGCAAAAACCCTGAACTGTAGTGGTAACTTGGGAAAGTTATTAAACAGGAAATTAGAGACTCAAACAATAAAGATAAATCTGTGATTATGGGTGACTTTAATCTGCATATAGATTGGTCATATAAAATCAGTAACAGTGCTGTAGAGGAAGAATTCCTGGAATATTTTAGGAATTTTTTTTGGATCAATATATTGAGGAACCAACTGGAGAACTGGGTGACTTAGATGAGGTATGGTGTAAAGAGACAGTACTAATTCGCAATCTAATTGTATAATGCCCATTGGGTAAGAATGACTATAAAATGATAAAGTTCTTCATTAAGGTGAAGAGTGATGTACTTGATTCTGAGATGAGGGTCCTGAAACTAAATAAAGGAAACTACAATGATGTGACGTGCGAGTTGGCTATGATAAGTTGGGGAAGGTGACTTTAAAGTGATGAATATGCATAGGGGATGGAAAATATTTAAAAGACTGCATGGATGAACTGTAAGAATTCCTGTCTAACACAAAACTAAATCGGGAAAGGCACAGTGGTTACCACTGCTGCCTCATAGCTCCAGTGACCTGGGTTTGATTCCAGCCTTGGGTGTCTGTGTGGAGTTGAATGTGCAGGTTTAAAATGGGGTTTAAAAACCCATCCATAAGACATAGGAGCAGATGTTGGGCTATTCAGTCCATTGAGTCTGCTCCACCATTCAATAATGACTGATAAGCTTCTCAACCTCATTCTCCCACTTTCTCCCCGTAATCCTTGATCTCCTTGACAATCAATAACCTATCTATCTTCATCTTAAATACACTCAATAACCTGGCCTCCACAGACTTCTGTGACAGTGAATTCCATAGATTCACCACTGTCTGGCTGAAGAAGTTTCTCCTTATCTCTGTTCTAAAAGGTCTTCCCTGTACTCTAAGGCTGTGCCCTCAGGTCCTAGACTCTCCTACCAATGGAAGCATCTTCCCAACATCCACTCTGTCCAGGCCATTCAGTATTCTGTAAGTTACAATTAGATCCCCCCTCATCCTTTTAAACACCATTGAGTACAGACCCAGAGTCCTCAAACATTCCTCATATGTTAAGCTTCTCATTCCTGGGACCATTCTTGTGAACCTCCTCGAACCCGCGCAAGGACCAGTACATCTTTCCTGAGGTATGGGGCCCAGATTGCACACAATACTCCAAATGTGGCCTGACCAGATCCTTATAGAGCCTCAGAAATACATCCCTGCTTTTATATTCATGTCCTCTGCATTTGCCTTCCTGACTACTGACTCAACCTACAAGTTTATCTTGAGAGAATCCTGGGTCATGGGGGTTGGGGTGTCTGTCCTTGTAGGGTGCCCTTTGGAGGGGTGGTTCAGACTTGATGGGTCAAATGGCCTCTACCTGCACTGGAGGGATTCTATGATGCTATGACTGTGACTATCAAAGGAAATTGGAGGTGGTATTGGATCAAGCAAACTTGAAGATGGGAGCACTTTTCATTTCGGCAAAGGAGTACAAAGAGACTGATTAAGAAGGGGAAAATAGAAATTGAGACTAAGCTTGCATGGAACGTTCAAGCTGGCTGTAAGAACTGATAAAGATATGCAAACATAATGATCTGTTAAGACAAGACAAATGTAGGTTCCTTAAGATCAGGAACAGGTAAGTTTTAGTGGAGAACAAACAGATGGCAGACCAATTAAATACACACTTCAATTCTGTCTTCACAAAGGAGGACACAAGTAACATCCTATAATTGTTGGGAATACAGGGTTTAGTTAGAGGTAGTAGCTGAAAGAAATCATTATTAGTAAAGGAATAATGTTGGGAAAGAGATGGGATTAAAGGCCAATAAATCCCGAGGCCCTGATAATCTAATCTACATCCTGTAGCACAGTACTTCAGGAGTGGCTTTGAAGGAGTGGATGCATTGGTGGTCATCTTTCAAAATCGTAGACTCTGAAATAGTTACTGTGAATTGGTGGGTAGCTAATATAACCCCACTATTTATAAAAGGCAATAGAGAGAAAACAGGAAATTAAAGTTTGGTTAGCATGAAATTAACAGTGGGGAAAATGCTGGAGTCCATTGTGCAAGAGTCAGTAGCTAAACACTTAGAAAATGGTGTTAAAATCGAATCAGAGATAGTAGGAACTGCAGATGCTGGAGAATCCGAGACAACAAGGTGCAGGGCTGGATGAACACAGCAGGCCAAGCAGCATCATAGGAGCAGAGAGGCTGACGTTTCGGGCCTAGACCCTTCATCAGAAAAGGGGGAGGGGAAGGGGGTTTTGAAATAAATAGGGAGAGAGTGGGAGGCGGATAGAAGAGGGATAGAGGAGAGGATAGGTGGAGAGGAAACAAACAGGTCGAAGAGGCGGGGATGGGGCCAGGAAAGGTTCCTTAGAAGAGGTTTCGCAGTGGGGTTAAAATCGAATCAGAGATAGTAGGAACTGCAGATGCTGGAGAATCCGAGACAACAAGGTGCAGGGCTGGATGAACACAGCAGGCCAAGCAGCATCATAGG
>NC_063371.1:16278361-16286871 GCF_021869965.1 Rhincodon typus | reverse complement strand
TATTGGTCAGTACATTGAGTAAAGGAGTTGGGAGTGTGGGTCATGTTGCGGCTATACAGGACACTGGTCAAACCACGTTTGGAATACTGCATGCAGTTCTGGTCTCCCTGCTATGGGAAGGATGCTGTTAAATTTGAAAGGGTTCAGAAAAGATTTACAAGGATGTTGCCAGGTTTGGACGATTTGAGCTATAGGGAGAGGCTGAATAGGCTGGGGCTATTTTCCCTGGAGCACCCAAGGCTGAGAGGTGACCTTATAGAGGTTTATAAAACATGAGGGGCATGGACAGGGTGAATTGTCAAGGTCTTTTCCACAGGGTAGGGGAGTTCAAAACTGGAGGGCATAGGTTTAATTTTGGTTCGCTCGCCGAGCTGTTTTGTTGTTTCGCAGACGTTTCGTTACCATGCTGGGTAACATCCTCAGTGCAGCCTCTGATGAAGTGTCGGTGTGTTTTCCCATCTGGTTTTTACTCACTCATCTCAATCCGCATGGACAAGGAGAACCACCATTTCAACTGGGACAACACCAAAATCCTGGGACAGGCTAGGCAGAGACAGGCACGAGAATTCCTAGAAGCCTGGCACTGCGCGAAGCATGCTATTAATAAACACATAGAACTCGACCACATATACACTCCACTACGAAGGAAAACCGGAAGTGAGGCAATCCTGCTCAACGGACTCCAAAGTTTAAAAACCAGGCGGGAAAACACAGCGCTGCTTCATTGGAGGCTGCACTGAGGATCTTACCCAGCATGGTAACGAAACGTCTGCAGAACAACAAACCAGCTCAGTGAGCCAACCAGCCTCATCACCCACAACCCGAGCTACTAATTTACTCCAAAACCTTAGAGGCATAGTTTTAAGGTGAGAGAACAAAGATTTAAAAGGGACCTGAGGGGCAATTTGTTTTTCCACGCAGAGGGTGGTGTGTGTATGGAATGAATTGCCAGAGGAAGTGGTGGAGGCTGGTACAATCACAACATTTAAAAGGCATTTGGATGGGTATATGATTAGGAAGGGTTTGGAGGGATATGGGCTAAATGCTGTCTGATTGGTCTTGATTAATTTAGCACATCTGGTTGGTACAAACGAATTGGACTGAAGGGTCCATTTCCATGCTGTATGTCTCTATGACTCTATGATTTGAACCTGGATCCCCAGGCCATTACCAGGGTCTCTGTGTTAACAGCCCAGCAATAATACCACTAGGCCATTGCCTCCCCTGTAGGGGAGGTGGAAGTTAAAGGTGGAGCAGACTTAAAGGGTTGAATGACCTATTTCATATATTTCTATGTTCCTTTGGTCTGCAGACTTTCTAACCCCTCACCACCTAAGAAAGATTCTGTCATTGTTTATTGTACCAAACTGAATAACATTTATTCATATTATGTTCCATCTGCCAGGTTTGCTGTGCCTGTCCAAATTGTCTTGGAGCACCTTTGCACCCTCCTCAAACTTGCACTTCCACCCAGTTATGTATAATCAGCAAATTTGGCAATATTCCAATCGGTCCCCACATTCCCATTGTTGAAGCAGACCGTGAATAGTTGTGACCCAAGCCCTGATGCTTATGACATCCCACCAGTACCAGCCTTCCATTCAGAAAATTGTGTGTTTCTTCCTACTCTCTTCTTGCTGTCTGATAACCAATTCTGTATCTGTACAAGTATATTTTCTCGCCCAGTTGCATGCACTTCAATTTTGTTTACGAACCTGCTGTAGAACCTTATGAAAACCACAGATATCAAGCTAATAGGTTTGTAGTTCTCCACTTTTCTCGCTTCCATCATCCTCAAAAATTGTGGGGTTACATCCGTAACCTTCCGATTAGGAAGGACTGACTCATGTAATCTAACCCTTCCAAATCTGTGAACATAAAACGTGAATGTGCCCACCATTCTTTATTTCGTCCTCTTGGTCATTTCCTCTTGAGCCGGTTGTTAAAAGGCCAGCTAGCCCATGTGAGGGCCAAGAAGGGGGGTGGGGGATGCTCATCTGGACAGAGGTTTATTAACACTCAATCCAGTTGAGGTTTCACATAGTACCCTTTTAGGAGTACTAGTTTCTTTTAGTCCCTTAGTTTCACAAATGGTTTAGGAACTTTAATGTTTTTGTGAAAACAGGTGCAAAGTAACTGTTTAGTTTCTCTGCCATTTCCCCATTCTCCACTTCTCCACTGTCCTGTCCTCATCTGTAACTGGATCACATTTGGCCTTGCTAATCTTTTCCTTTATCATATCATGAAGAAGCTTTCACAGTCCACCTTCATGTTTAGAATTAGAGTCCCATCGTTATTGATTCTCTAGCAAAAGCATTTTGCTAATCTCCAGTCTTGTTTCTTGGCAGCTCTGCCAATCCAATCTCATCTGGTCATGGGTCCTTCTGTCAGTGGAACCAGTTCAGTTTGAAATTTAAATCAAAGTATCCTTCTCATCTTGTTTGCTCCAAGGATGATGCTGGCTTCTCCTCATCTTTGAAGTCCCTCATACCATTCCAATAATGCTGCTGAGCACACTTAGAGTGGAGTTACTTCTGATTTTCCGACTTTATACTCTATTTGTCAGATTTTTGGTCACTCAGTCAATCAATCTATGATTGTTTTTTTTTCCTTGTTTAACTGTCATCAGTACATACTTTCCTACTTGAGTCTCATGTGGGAATTTAACCATCACATCTTCACTCTCCTAATCTCAGTTTTTTTCCATGAATTGTGAGCTTTGAGCGCCCATCACCAATCACTGCGGGACCCCACTCGTCAAATTTGCCAATCTGGAAAAGACCCACTGACGTATACTCTGTTGTCTGCCAGCCAACCAAATTTCTAATCATGCCAGTCAGTATGTTACCCTGTATATTGAACACCTACTTTGCGCAGTAACCTTTCTATGTTGCACCAAGTTGACTGCCTTCTGGAAGTCCCATTACAGTAAATAATTGGCCAACCCCTTATCCACAGTGCATATTACTCCTTCAAAGAATTCCTATAAATCAATTAAACACATTTTCCTTTTAATAAGACCATGCCGAGTCTTGCCAGTTACCTTCAGTTTTTCCAGGTGACCAGTTACAATCTCCTTCAAGATCAATTCGAACACTTTACATGACAGATATCAAGCTAACTGGCTTATTTTCTACTCCTCTCCCTTCTTGAGTGGAAGAGCTATTTGCCACTTTTCAGTGCAATGTAATCTTTCCAGAATTGAATACATTTTGGAAAGTTAACTCCAATGCATTTAACCAACTTTTTGAAAACTTAACAAGAAGGTCTATCAAACCTGGAGACTTGTCAACCTGTACCACCCATTGGTTTGCTCGACTATGTCACATTTAAAGTGATTTTTGATGAGGAAACAAATATTTTGACCTGGTCTAATTGAGAAGTAGTGCACTGGAAACAGATCAGTTGCACGAGTTGTAAAACTGTTAGTAGGATAGTCTGACGCGTGTCAGGGAACACATGTTAGACGCTCCCAGGAGATAGGTCTTAGCTCCTTCTTGTGGCTTTAATTTAGAGCTTCCTGCACCTCTTTTCAACTTCAACCACTTGTTCTACTCTTCAGAACATTGGCTTCTGGGCTGATTACTGGTTCTCATTCGTTCCCTTGGGTTCTTCGCTCTCACATGGGCTAGCTGGCCTTTTAACAACCGGCTCAAGAGGAAATGACCGAGAGGAGGAAATAAAGAATCCCCAGGCTTACAGTTTGTACTCGATGGGTTAAACTACTTCTCATTGAGGTTCTTTGTTAGGCACCAAAAATGTAAGTGTTGTTTTCGTGAGTTTCTGATTTACTTTCTTACTTAGTGGGACTAATTTCACACTAATAATGAGACGTGGTTTACCATGAAATTTGGTTTATTATTATTGAAACCAGATATGTGCATGGAATTCAGTGAAAACCTCCTTTCCCTCTAATTTCCCCAGTAAACTTACTGTTCTTAAATGCCTATGCCCTCACACTGGTTTAAAATCTGTTTTGGAAGCACAAGATGATAAAAAAGTTAATACTATCCTGAATGCAGCTGGGTTGAACTGAAGTTGAGGCTGTTTGGGGTGGCATGGTGGCTCAGTGGTTAGCACTGCTGCCTCACAGCACCAGGGACCTGGGTTTGATTCCACCCTCAGGCGACTGTCTGTGTGGAGTTTGCACATTCTCCCTGTGTCTGCGTGGGGTTTCCTCTGGTGCTCCAGTTTCCTCCGACAGTCCGAAGATGTGCAGGTTAGGTGGATTGGCCATGCTAAATTGCCCATAGTGTTCAGGGGTCTGTAGATTAGGTGGGTTTTAGGGGAATAGGTTTGGGTGGGATTCTCCAAGGGTCAGTGTGGGCTTGTTGGGCCGAAGGGCCTGTTTCCACACTGTAGGGATTCTATGATTCTATTCTATGTATTGCTGTCAAGATTCCTGCTTCTTGAAGCTGATGTTCTCTTTGGAGTGTGTGAGATTCCTCAGATCTGAGTAGCCTTTTGAAAGAATGATCTGGGTCATCCCCAAGTACAATAATTATCATTTAGTAACAACAGTTTGATGTAACAATGTAATTTTCAGTTACCCCATGTAAATTTGAGTTTCTGTCCCAGGAAGGGCATTACAAAAGACAGCATTGGATATTCTAATTTCTCCATTGACTGAATCGACCCTAGGAGCTGGGTTGTCTCAAAAATGGTTCTACTGAACCTCAGATCTATTGTTTCACCTGAAACCTTGCAGCATTGTCTCACCAACAGCTATTCAATAGCCACTCAAAATGGATGTATTGCACGTCTATCTAGCTTGATCCAATTTGACGGTGAATGCTGCGAGCTTCCTGCATTAATATCTCAGTTGCGCTGCCTCATTAACACCTATTCAATATAATCGATCAAGATAACTGGCCTGCATATTTGTCTGGTCTGATCGAATTACCAGCGGGGTATTTGGTTGGGACGTTTTCCCAGCATGCCGTGCTGTGGGCCAATGTTGCTTTTAGTGTCCCAAAAGAGTTGTTATTTTATTTGAAAGGGACATTCCAGTACATACTTCAAATATCATAACATTTAAGGATATGGGACAAGTTGAGGAAATTGAGATTAGTGCACTTTTAGTGGTAATTATGTCAGTGCTGACTCGTTGGGCCGAAGGGCCTTTTCTGCGCTCTTTGAATCCATGGATCTATAGACCTGAAAATGGTGCTGACTGAACATTGTGCAATCATTGGCAGACATCCCCACTTCTGACCTTATGATGGTCAGTGATGAAGCTGCTAAATATGGTTGGGTCTAGGACACAGCCCTGAGGATCTCCTACAGAGATATCCTGGAGATGAGAAGACTGACTTCCAATGACCGCAACTGTCTTCCTTTGTGCTAGGTATGACTTCAACCATTGGAGAGTTTGCCCCCTGATACCCATTGATGCCAGTTTTGCTACAGCTCCTTGATGCCACACTTGGTTGAATGTGGCCTTGATGTCAAGGGCTGTCATTCTCACCTCACCTCTGGTATTCAGCTCTTTTATCCATATTTGAACCATGGCTGTAATGAGGTCGGTAGCTGAGTGGCCTGAGTGGAACCCAATCTGACTGTTCCCACCAGGACCTAGAAAAATTTGTTCATTTTGCCTCCAATTTCCATTCCTCTATAAGTTTCACATCATCCATTTCTGATTCTTCCCTTCCTTTCCTTGACCTTTCTGCCTCCGTTTCAGAGAATAAACTGTCCACTGCCATCCACAACAAAGCCACTGACTCCCATAGCTACCTTCACTAAAGCTCGTCATACACACTCCATCCCATTTTCCCAGTTTCTTTGCCTGTGTTGTTGCATCTGTTTGTAAGATGCCACCTTTCAAAACAGTGCTGCTGACATGGCTTGCTTCTTCCATAACCATGGTTTCCCACCTACTGTGGTTAACAGGGCCCTCAACCACATCCAAGGTATCACCTGTGCTTCTGTCCTTGCCCCTTCCCATCACTCACACAGTGTGATTGGGTCCTCCTTTTCCTCCACTTTTCGTCCCACCGGCCTCCGCGTTCAAAAGATTATTCTCCGCCATTTCAGACAACTCCAGCGGAAAGCCACCATCAAACACATCTTCCCTTCTGTATGCATTTTGCAGGAATAGACCCCTCTGGGACACCCTAGTCCATTCCACCAACACCAACTCCTTGGTCATTAGTGAATAGATTGGTTCTTCCAACGATTGACAGCTAGACCCTTAATTCCAGATTTATTTTAATTGAATTCAAATTCCACCATCTGCCATGTCAGGATTCAGCCCTGGGATCCCAGAAAATTGCCGAGGTCTCTGGATTAACAGCCTGACAATAATACCACTAGGCCGTTGCCTCCCCTAATATGGGAATTAGAAGGAGGTTTCCTGCCCATGTTTAACCTGTAGCAATGAGACTTCATGGTATCCGGAGTCAATGTTCAGGACACCCAGGGCTGTATACCACTGTGTTGGCATTTATTGGAGAGGGATTTTGAAGAAGAGTCTTGAGTCCTGTGTTCAGCAGCACAAATCGATCCTTATTCAGAGATCCTTACCAATGCAGCATGGGAGAGGTCTCTAGGACTCTATCTTTCCCAATAAAGTATGGGATATGTATACATACCACGTAATACTGGTTACTTGCAACATTTACATCAGTGCTTGCTACATTCCCTCTGACCTACACATCCAATCCTGTGCATACATGATCAATGATGGGCAACTTCATGGTCAACCCTAGGCTCTTCCTTGTTTGCCAAATGCCCTATCACCTGTCCTTGGGCTTATTGACCATATTCCAATACTGATTGTTACATTTCTTCCCAGACAGCTGTATTGTATATTTGCTTATTATAATGACTTTTCAAATACTGTTATGCAATCATGAAGATGGCAGCAGGGTAAGTCACTGCATTCAGAGTTTTACTCTGCTGGCCTCTTCCTTTTCCTTTCTTTTACTTCTTCTTCTCCTCTCACCTCTCTGCATGCAGTAATTTTATTGCCCCCTCCCCTGGTTAACTATCCGTTACCTACCTAAGGAGTAAGAAAGGAGTCGGGTTGTGGCTGGGAAGCATGTGGCAAGAGCCGAACGCTCGGGCTGTGTCCTGCCACGACGGTGGATTGAACATGAGCCGGAGCATTGGCGGCGGATCAGGAGTGGGCCGGTTCGGTGCGGAGAACGGGCAGTGATGGTGGTGAGAGTGGGTGGTGAGACAGTGAGAACGGGTGGTGAGACGGTGAGAGTGGGCGGTGAGACGGTGACTGTGGTGAGAGTGGGCGGTGAGACGGTGACTGTGGTGAGAGCGAGAGGTGAGACGGTGACGGTGGTGAGAGCGGGCGGTGAGACGGTGAGAGCGGGCGGTGAGGCAGTGACTGTGGTAAGAGCCGGCCGTGAGATGGTGAGAGCAGGCGGTGAGAATGGGCGGTGAGGTGGTGACTGTGGTGAGAGTGGGTGGTGAGATGGTGATGGTGGTGAGAGTGGGCCGTGAGGTGATGACGGTGGTGAGAGTCAGTGGTGACATTGGTGAGAGCGGGCGGTGAGACAGTGACTGTGGTGAGAGTTGACGGTTATGGTGGTGAGAGTGGGCAGTGAGATGCTGAGAGCGAACGGTGAGACGGTGAGAGCGGGCGGTGACTGTGGTGAGAGCGGGCGGTGAGACGGTGAGAGTGGGCGGTGAGGCAGTGACTGTGGTGAGAGTGGGCAGTGACGGTGGTGAAAGCGGGCAGTGAGGCGGTGACGGTGGTGAGAGCAGGCAGTGACTGTGGTGAGAGTGGGCAGTGACGGAGGTGAGAGTGGGCGGTGGCAGTGGTGAGAGTGGGCAGTGATGGTGGTGAGAGCAGGCGGTGACGGTGGTGAGAACAGGTGGTGAGGGTGATGAGAGTTTGTGGTGACTGTGGTGAGAGCGGGCGGTGAGGCGGTGGGAGTTCGTGATGAGGGGATGACGGTGATGAGAGCGGGTTGTGAGGAGGTGATGGTGCTGAGAGTGGGTGGTGAGGGTGATGAGAGTGCGTGGTGACTGTGGTGAGAGTGGGCAGTGACGGTGGTCCAGAGCGAGCGGTGAGGTGGTGAGAGTGGGTGGTGAGGAGGTGACGGTGGTGAGAGCAGGCGGTGACAGTGGTGAGAGTGGGCGGTGACGGTGGTGAGAGCAGGTGGTGACGGTGGTGAGAGCGGGCGGTGAAGGTGGTGAGAGCAGGTAGTAAGGCTGATGAGAGCGGGTGGTAAGGCAGTGACAGTGGTGAGAGCGGGCGGTGAGGTGATGAGAGTGGGTGGTGAGGAGGTGATGGTAGTGAGAACGGGCGGTGACAGTGGTGAGAGCAGGTAGTGAGGGTGATGAGAGCGGGTGGTAAGGCAGTGACAGTGGTGAGAGTGGGCGGTGAGGAGGTGATGGTGATGAGAGTGGGCAGTGACGGTGGTGAGACTGGGCAGTGAGGCGGTGAGAGTGGGTGGTGAGGAGGTGACGGTGATAAGAGCGGGTGATGAGGAGGTGACGGTGATGAGAGTGGGTGGTGAGGGTGATGAGAGCGAGTGGTGAGGCGGTGA
>NC_063371.1:16265519-16275361 GCF_021869965.1 Rhincodon typus | reverse complement strand
GGTGACGGTGGTGAGAGCGGGCAGTGAGGAGGTGACGGTGGTGAGAGTGGGTGGTGAGGAGGTGACGGTGGTGAGAGTGGGCAGTGAGGAGGTGACGGTGGTGAGAGTGGGTGGTGAGGAGGTGATGGTGGTGAGAACAGCCTTTCACAGGGTGGCGGTGGCTGCCTCCTGGATGTCCTGGTGATTGGTGTGGCGCCTGCATCACTGTGGAGATGGGATTTGGGACTCTTGAGATCTGGACTGTTCTTCTTTCTTACCTTTTGGCTCTGTTAAAACTTTTAATTCTGGTTTTTGTAACTAAGTTGGCGCCAATTCCTTTGTGCACTTTTTGCTGTACTTATGTATTCCTATGCTTAGTATATGTGACAAATAAATAAATCTTATACTCCTTGCTAACCTTAGTACAGGAGATTAAAAAGGATGTTAATTTCTACCAATTATGATAAAGTTTATAATATCAGTTCAATTATAAAGTTACTAATAAAGTTATACATTGTTACACCTAATACTATAACTCTGTGACAGAGCTGACAATTTTGGGATCAGCTACCCCATAACACAACTTTAAACAACCGCACATCTCTCTGTCTTGCAGCTACCATTTACAACTTCTATCTACATGCCTTAAGTTGGTTTAAAACAGAAGTTTGATTCTCGGATGGACCTTATTGTCATTGCTTTAAATTACTTTTCATACTAGTTCTCTTTACTAAATAAGTTAGCACCCATTCAAATTCCATTGATAGGAATGAAATTCAATCACTTACACAGCTTGATTAAGTCATTAAAAGAAGGTTATTTGGATTTTTGAAGTTCTGTGGGTCATGACCTCTTTCTCACCCTTGTCTTACATTTTTTCTCTGACATTCTTTTGTTCTTCAGGCTGTTTGTTAGGTTGTGAAGTTGAGTTTGTTTGTTTTCTCGAGGTCATAATGGCCCCTTTTTACAACTTTTCTGCCCCCCCCCTGCTATGTTATTTGTCTTTTGGTCCTCTTTTGAGGTTATCTTGTTTATACTTTTTTTGTTGTTCTAATCTCCTTGCTGATAAAGTGAAAGCTTCTCTCTACTGCCCACAGATATTTATTTAAAGAAAATTCAGCTTAATTCCTTAATGTCAGTTCGCTGGTTACATTTATGTTTTCTACATACCCCATATAAGTTTATTTAATATGTAGTGATAGATAAGAAATTTTGCTTATTGTAGGATTAGAATTTTTTTTCTAATCTGCACTAAGTAACAAACTTCGAACCACCTGCTAGCAAGGCCTTTTATCAAGCTATTATAACCAGTTGCTGCATCCAAGGCTGCCTGCCTATAGAAATCTAATTAAATTTCCTAATGTATAAACTACAATTAATGCGCAAATATGTGTCTAAGTAATAATCATTATTTAAAAGGCCTCATCTCAGGAGGGTCAAACTTTCCTTTTCTATTTCATATTAAAATAGGAAATTTCAAATCAGTTTCCATCTGAGCTAAGAACAGAGAAGTCTTACTGTCTGTATTCTAGCCCCATCTTACTAAGGCTCTATTGTGATTCTCAGAGGCATTTTATTATCTGTCTGTGAAGGCCACGATTTGAGCTATATGAAATGCTGCATCAGCTCCAATTCTCTTCAACTATTTTGTATCCGCTTAAAAAAAACACAAGCAGCCACGGGCAACTACTACCTCTGTTGGGTTTGTCCTGCTGGTGGGACAGGGATGGTGATGGTATGTCTGAGATATTGTAAAGTATGATTTTGAGAGTATGAATATGTCAGGCTGCTGCTTGATCAGTCAGTGAGAATGTTCTCCCAATTTTGGCACTAGCCCCCAGATGTTAGTAAAGAACAATTTGCAAGATCGACAGAGCTATTTCTGATGTTGCTTCTTCTGGTGCCTAGGTTAGTGCCTGGTGCTCCATCTGTTTTTATTTCTGTTTTGAGGATTCATAGTGATTGAAGCAACTGAGTGGCTTGAAAGGCCATTTCCAAGGGCAGTTGAGAGTCAGCCAAATCAGTGGCTCTGAAGTCACATGTAGACCAAACCAGGTGAAAGATGGCATATTTCTTTCCCTGAAGGACATTAGTACTGGCTAAAATATGGTACAAAGGACATTAACATTAAAACATCAACAGATGAACCTGCAATGGACAAAGATGTTTAGCAGTGTGCACAGAGGTTAGATTTGTAATACAAAGAAAATCTTGTATTTATGCAATGCTTTCTGGGATCCCAAGACATTATAAAATATTTTCTTGTCACAACTTTGTGTTTGGAAATGCACTCACTAGTGAAATGTAATGAATATTGCTGCCAACGTAGTATGTTGATATGTTATGAATTATGCAGATACAAATGTGTAAATTCAATTGTGTCTTTTCTTTAGAGATGCTGCGCAGAAAGATCAAGTGACACTGTATTCAAATCATGACGGAGAAGAGTCATGAGCTGGGTTGAAGGACGTCTCCAGTCCTGTCCGACTAACACCAGGTCAGAACTTGCAGTTTGGCTATCGGTAAGACAGAACCTGGCCTGTCTATTGAAGAATGGATCAGAATTTCAACCGTTCTGTGAAATTCCAGCATGTCTCCTGGCCCAACATTTCATTGCTGGCGGAGCAGTTCCAGTTCTGCTCCGACTCAGTGAGTAGTACTACCTTCCTCATCGTGGCCTACAGTGCAGTGATGGCTGTGGGCATAATTGGTAACATGTGCCTGGTTCTGGTCATTATGAGGCAGAAGGAAATGCGTAATGTCACCAATATCCTGATTGCCAACCTGTCATGCTCTGATATCCTCATTGCCACCCTTTGCCTCCCAGTGACAGTGATTTACACCATGATGGACCGTTGGATCCTTGGTGCTGCACTTTGCAAGTTGACCCCATTTGTTCAGTGCACATCGGTTACTGTGTCCATCGTCTCCTTGGTCCTGATTGCTTTGGAGAGACATCAGCTGATTATCAACCCGACGGGTTGGAAGCCAGCAGTGGGCCATGCATACTTGGCAGTCGCTCTCAGCTGGCTGGTGGGAAGTTTAATTTCTTTGCCTTTTGTCTCCTTCAACATCTTGACCAGTGAGCCCTACTCAAACATCTCCTTCCTCCCAGACTCTTTCAAGGATCATGCAGCTTGTATCGAAAGCTGGCCTTCAGAGCAGCAGAAGCTGGCCTACACCACCTGCCTCCTGGTCTTCCAATATGGCCTGCCCCTGCTCCTGATGCTGATCTGTTACTTCCGGATCTTCCTGCGCCTCCGAAGGCGCCGGGAGATGGTAGACCGTGCAAGGGATGGCAATCGACGGGTCAGCCACAGTCGGAAGATCAATGTCATGTTGGCATCTATTGTTGGCGCCTTTGGCCTTTGCTGGCTACCACTCACAGTTTTCAACACGGTTTTTGATTGGGACCATGAGGCCATCTCCATCTGTCACCACAACCTGATCTTCTCGCTTTGTCACCTGACAGCTATGCTGTCCACCTGCGTCAACCCAGTCATCTACGGCTTCCTCAATACCAACTTCCAGAAGGAAGTGAAGGCCATGCTGTATCGTTGTCGCTGTGGTGGGGCTTCAGACACCTATGAGAGCTTTCCTCTGTCCACAGTCAACACTGAGCTGTCCAAAGCTTCCTTATGCCATTAATTGTGTCTAACCTCAGCTGCATTATGCCTTTTGTGGATCATTCTTGTTGTTTTTGTCTGCAGCAATTTCATCACTTCCCTCATGCCAGATTTCACTGCTGAGAGTTGTTGGTCTGCGCCGAGATGGTCTGGATCCAGAAGTCATGGATTACTTGGCTCCGTTGCCAATGCTTTGAAAATCAGGACTCCTGAAATGCACCTAGCAGGGAAGGCAGTGACATGGCTATTAGTTACTGCCTTAAAGTGACCTGCCTTCAAGTGACATTGACGCCAAATTTGTGATACAATGGTTCGAGACACTAACTGGCATGGGGTGAGGTGACGATATGCATTGGGTTGTTTGTGCATCTTATCGGGGCTCTGATCAATCTGCTGGTTCCTCCTGAGCTGCCAATCTCACATGGCCTTGTAACAGGACCACACAACTGAGTGGGGTGGTGGGGGCACAGCCTGGGTACCCATTGAAGATGGGGGCAAAGGAAATATTACAGCTAGGCTGCATGCATTTCCCGTCAACCTCAAAGTGACGCCTATAGCATCTTTGTTGGCAGGTAGATGTTCAGGTCCAGAGGTGCTCAGTTGCAGGGTGTCAAAGTAGGATTTGCACAGCTGATAGTGATGCCTGAATAGAATCACACCAGGGGACCCTCTCGTGGTGCAGTGGTATCATGAATCATTGAATTCCCTACAGTGTGGAAGCAAGGCATTAGGCCCATCGTGTCATTTAGCATGGCCAAACCACCTAACCTGTACGTCTTTGGGAGGAAACCAGTAGTGTCATGGCAAGTCAGGAGACCCTGGTAGCAGGACACCATTATCTTCTGCCGTTATAACTGAGCTGCAAGAGGTACCCTGAAAATGAGATACAAGAAAAGGATATCATTTTTTCCTTTTTGAGTTATTCAAGCAGTTCAGAAGTCGTTTGTGGACAAAACAATGATGCTGGAGGTGGGAAGCAAAGGAAATGAAGGGAAATTGTCAATCTGAGTTCTGTCTTTTCAATATGTGTTAACAGAAAAATGCATGAGCTTGTTTAAAATGTGCATCAATATTATATTTGTGCGTTATTTTGCCAAATTTACAGGGGCCAAACTTATTCAATCAAGAGTCTTCAGCAGACGGCGGGCTGCTTAAGGGAGAAGGAGCAGGTCTGGTGAACTGGATCTGGAATACTCGATTCTACAGACTCGTGAATAAGGCACATAGAGCGATGTTCTGTGAATATTCTTTCCTCGATTTAAGAGTGCCCATTATACCAACTGCCCTGATTGAATTTCTGCAAAATGCAAAATAAAAGATAATGGGCTATGGGTGTGGCGGTTATCAGTTTGTAAAGGCAGTTTAATCTCCGGGGCAAACCTCACTAAAGTTCCAGATTAGTGTTCTGTAAATAAAACAAATTTCTTTCTCTTCCAAGTTCAGGCAAATTATCTTTTAATGTGACCCAGTCGAAGTATTGCTGGGATGAGATACTGCCATTGAATGCTCCAATAAAATTGATGAGGCTGAGTCTCATATTGTTTGTTATTCATTGTTTCAAGATTTGTCTCATTCATTGAAGGATTGTCCCGTTTCATTAGAGCACCAGTGTAAAGGAATGATGCATCATGTCTATTGTATCTTTTATTTTGCAGCATTATTTCTATGTGATTATGTAGAATATATTGTGTCAGTCACAATCTTTTGTTTTAAAACAGTTCCTCTATGTCATCCTGCCTTCTTTTTGTTGTTGGTTAGATATTTGCCACATAACACAGTTCTCACCACCATTCCAGGTTGCACACGTCCTTACTGTGCTGTTGATGATAAGTTATTTTTGAACTTGTTTGAACATTGATACTACTTGAACACACAGAATATTCGCATTCTCTTTGAACTTCTGAAAATGGTTTTCTTATGCTTGTTCAAATATTGCTTTTATTTTTATTAGGAATTTGATGTCTTCCTTGTGTGTTAATTCATTATGTTTAATGGACAGGTGACGATAATTGACAATATAAAGTGTTTAGGGTTAGGAGCACAGTTAGGATTGATGTGGCTCAGGCCCCAGTGGTGAGGGTTAGAGTTAGGGTTAGGGTTAGCGTCAGGGCTAGAAGGTGTGAACTGGGCAGAGACGGAGGGTGTGACAGGCAGAAACACAAGTGTTGGAAAGAGACACTGAGGAACAGATAATGAGGGTCAGGGGGTGAGACACAGATGCTGAGAGAGACAGAGACTGTGAGAAGGAGGAAGGGAGAAACAGAGAAGGACAGCCAGAAGAGGAGAACCTGATAGGGACAAAACAGAGACCAATAACCAGAGGGGAAGAACTAGAGACCGTGAACCAGAGGGACAGAAACAGATGGTCCAACGCGTCCATGCTAACCAGGTTCCGAAAGTAAACTAGTCCTATTTACCTGTGTTTTACCCATATCCCTCTAAACCTTTACTATCCATGTACCCATCCAAATGTCTTTTAAATGTTGTAATTGTACCCACCTCCTCCACCGCCTCTGGCAGCGTGTTCCATATACATACCATCATCTATGTGAAAAAGTTATCCCTCAGGTCTCTTTTAAATCTTTCCCTGCACAACTTAAGCCTATGCCCTCTAGTTTTGAACTCCCCTACCCTGGGGAAAAGAGCTTGGACATTCACCTATTCACCTGTTGTGATTTTATAAACCTCTGTAATGATCACAATCCCATTGTACACTTAGATTGACAACAATTTTGGTGTCATCTGCAAACTTACTAACCATACCTCCTATATTCTCATCCAAATCATTTACATAAATGACGAACTACAGTGGACGCTGCATCAAGCCTTGTGGCATACGGCTGGTCACAGTCTGAACAACATTCTCCACCAATACACTCTGTCTTCTACCATCAAGCCAATTTTGCATTCAAGTGGCTAGCTTTCACATGTGATCTAACCTTACTAACCAGTCTACCATGGGGAACCTTGTCAAAAGCCTTGCTAAAGTTCTTGTAGAAAATATCTACCACTCTGCCTTCATCTATTCTTCTTTGTCACTTTTCAAGATGGTGATGTTGGTGAGGTAGGCAGCGTTTGGGTTCCTGGGTCCATCTGCCCACTTCCTTCTTTCCTTACCCTTTTCATTTTCTTCTTCGTCTTCTTCCTGTTAATGCTGGCATTCAAAGGACCGTTTTCTGCCATTTCAGAAACTCCAGCAGAAAGCCACCACCAAACACATCTTCCCCTCACTCCTAATGTCTGCATTTTGCAGGGATCATCCCTTCTGGGACACCCTAGTCCATTCATCCACCACCTACACCGCACCCCCTCTTCCTATGGCACCTACAAATGAAAAACCACAGAGCCTGCAACACTTGCCCTCACATCTTCCCGGCTCACCATCCAAGGGCCTAAACAGTCTTTCCAGGTGAAGCAGCATTTCACCTGTACCCCTTCCAATCTTGTGTATTGTATTTGCTGCACCCAATGTGGCCAACTCTACACTGCAGAAACCAAACGCAAGCTGGGTGACCGCTTTGCAGAACACCCCTGGTCTGTGCACAAGCATGACCCCAACCTTCACGGAGCTGGCCATTTTAACACAGTGTCCTGCTTGCATGCCCACTTGTCTGACCTTGGCATGCAGCAGCGCTCCAGAGAATCACAGCGCAAACTAGAAGAACAACATCTCAGCTTCAGACAAGGTTTACAGACTTGTGGATTTAATATTGAGTTCACCACCTTCAAATTGTGAACCCACTGCCACTCCTTCCCTTTCTTTTACTTTTACTTGTTACATTCTTTGTCACCATGTCCTGTCTCCCCTCCTCCCCCGCCAGTGGGACTTTCTGTACTTTCCAGTTTGGGAGTTAGACACACCATTGTTCTGCCATACTCTCATTTCTAACAATTAATCTGAACGACTAATATCTTTTCTCCTCCAGCGCTGCGCCCTGCCCAGCCCAGCCCCAACTGTTGCATGAACGCTGCTGCCTCCACACTTCACGCCAACTCTGGTGGAGGGTCGTTTAGACTCGAAACGTTGGCTTGCCCCTCTCCCCACAGATGGTGCCTGACCCGCTGTGATCCGCAACATATTTTGTTTTCACTAACCCACAGGCCGTCGCGTTGTTGGGTCTGGGGTGGGGGCAGGGGGTGCCTGTAGGACCCGGCGGACACCGCGAGCGGGATTAATTTACCCAGGTACCTTTGCGCGTGCCGGGAGGAGATGGCGGTTACTCGAAGGCGCAAGTCAAGGTGAAAAAAGACAAACTTCGCCGTTTAACTTCAATAACTAGTAACTACTCGGTACTTGAATACTTCCCGATATTCATAACTTCCCTCCAGTTCCTGAGCCGGGGGGTGGGGCCCTGCCATGTTGGCGATAACTGACGGGTATCGAGTTTATTTGGTTTTTATCAAAAACAACAATAAAAATAAAAATAAAAAAAATCCAGAAATTGGTGAAAAAGCTGAGCAGGTCCTGCAGTATTTGGGGAGAGAAAAGGAGAGAGTTGACTGTTCCAGTTCCGCTGACTGTGTTCTGAGGAAGTCTCACCGCACCGGGTGTGGGAACAGGCCATTCGGCCCAACAAATCCATACTCGCCCCTTTTTCTTTCCACAGCCACCGCCTGCCCTGCTGTGCAACTTCTGTCTTTTTGTTTCTGATTCACAGCATCCGCAATTCTTCCGGGTTTTTTTTTAGAAAAGTCATTTTGCCTGGTTTTTGGGCTCAGAATGTGCACCGGGTTCTTTTGTTTTAGCGAGGCGTGACTGCCCCACTTATCCAGCGGTGATTTGTTTGTCAGAAAACGTTGAGTTGCTCTTTTAACACCTGCCCTGATGTGTTCTGGTGCCCCTCTGGGTTTTCAGTTGCCCGGGCTTGAATCTTGCAAGCACCTGTCTCCAGGTGGAACTGCGTGCGCCTGTATGACTTGGTTGACGTAGTCCGGCAGACCTTAATTTTTGGCCAATTTCTGGGCCTCGCTATGCTGACAAGGTGCCTCACGAAAGGCTGCTGCACAAGGTAAAGGTGCACAGTATTACAGTCAATGCATTGTAATGGATCGAGGATTGGTTAACTAACAGGAAGCAAAGAATGGGGATAAACGAGTGCTTTTCTGGTTGGCGAACAGTAACTACTGGTGTGCCTCAGGGATCAGTGCTGGGATTGCAATTTACATAGATGATTTGGTGTTGGGGACCATGTGTAGTACATCAAAGTTTGCAGATGACGTTAAGATGAGTAGTAGAACAAACTATGCAGGGGACTGAAAGTTTGCAGAGTTATGTGGATAGTTTAAGTGAGTGGGCGAAGGTCTGACAGATGGAATTCAATATTGATAAATGTGAAGCCATCCATTTTGACAGGAGTAACAGTAAAAGGGACTATTACTTGAACAGTAAAATATTGCAGCATGCTGTTGTGCAGAGGGACCTGGGTGCCCTTGTGCATGAATCACAGAAGATTGGTTTGCAGGTACAACAGGTAATTAAGAAGGCAAATGGAATTTGGTCTGTCATTGCTAGAGGGACTGAGTTTAAAAGAAGGGAGGTTATGTTGTAGCTGCATAGGGTTCTGGTGAGGCCACACCTGGACTACTGTGTGCAGTTTTGGTCTCCTTACTTGAGAAAGGATGTGCTGGCACTGGAGGGGGTGCAGAGGAAGTTCACTAGGTTGATGACAGAGATAAGAGGATTGGCTTATGAGGAGAGACTGGATAGACTGGGATTATATTCATTGGAATTTAGAAGCATGGGGGAGTGGGGAATCTTATCGTAACATGTAAAATTATAAAGGGAATAAATAAGATAGAAGCAGGAAGGTTGTTCCCACTGGTGGGTGAAACTAGAACAAGAGGGCATAGCCTCAACATTAAGGGGACCAGATTTAAGACTGAATTGAGGAGGAACTTCTTCACACAAATGGTTATGAATTCCCTGCCCAGTGAAGTAGTTGAGGCTTCCTCAATGGATGTTTTTAAAGCTAAGATATACAATTTTTTGGATAGTAAAGGAATTAAGAGTTATGATGAGAGGGTGTCAGTGGAGCTGAGGCCATGAGAAGATCAGCCATGATCTTACTGAATGATAGAGCATGCTCAAAGGGCCTGATGGCCTACTCCTGCTCCTGGTTCTTATGATCTTCTTATGATTTGACAGTACAGTAGCTCAGTGGTTAGCACTGCTGCCTCACAGCACCAGGGACTGGGTTCGATTCCAGCTCGGGCGACTGTCTGTGTCAAGTTTGCACA
>NC_063371.1:16252257-16265019 GCF_021869965.1 Rhincodon typus | reverse complement strand
GGACAGGTCAAGGGGGCGGGATGAGGTTGGTCGGTAGGAGATGGAGGTGCGGCTTGAGGTGGGAGGAGGGGATAGGTGGGAGGAAGAACAGGTTAGGGAGGCAGGGACGAGCTGGACTGGTTTTGGGATGCGGTAGGGGGAGGGGAGATTTTGAAACTTGTGAAATCCACATTGATACCATTGGGCTGCAGGGTTCCCAAGCGGAATATAAGTTGCTGCTCCTGCAACCTTCGGGTGGCATCGTTGTGGCACTGCAGGAGGCCCAGGATGGACATGTCGTCTGAGGAATGGGAGGGGGAGTTGAAATGGTTCGCGACTGGGAGGTGCAGTTGTTTATTGCGAACCGAGCGTAGGTGTTCTGCAAAGCGGTCCCCGAGCCTCCGCTTGGTTTCCCCGATGTAGAGGAAGCCACACCGGGTACAGTGGATGCAGTATACCACATTGGCAGATGTGCAGGTGAACATCTACTTGATGTGGAAAGTCTTCTTGGGGCCTGGGATGGGGGTGAGGGAGGAGGTATGGGGGCAGGTGTAGCACTTCCTGCGGTTGCAGGGAAAAGTGCCGGGTGTGGTGGAGCTGGAGGGGAGTGTGGAGCAGACAAGGAGTCACGGAGAGAGATAGTCAGGTTACGTAACTGTATTTTATTTTGTACAAACAGACTTTGTCCATGAATCAGTTAGATGTCATCACTGCTGTCAAAGGGAGTATAAGTGCTAAATGACATGAAATAAGAAAACAATCTAGCTGCATAAATTTGGATATCTATAAGACGCTCTGGGCTATCAACAGCGGAACACGTTCAACCACAATCTGCAACTTCAACGTGTGGCATATCTCTGTCTCTATCACTGCCAAGAAGTCAGGGAACCAAGCATGGTTCAAGGAGCACTGAAGGACAGCATGACTGGATCAGGCAACAGCAAACAGATTCGCACGCTCAGTAAGTAGATATCTCATCTGGAGTGAGGCACGGTCCCACTGAGTATGCATCTCTGGGATTTTGGAGCAGCGTGGGCATTTAGTGCGTTCAGTTGGGAACGGGCGCATTTTTTAACAAGATAAATGCAAGACGAGCATCAGGGCCCAGAACAAAGAATGACATCACAGGAAACCCAAGTTCATTGGGTGGTAACAACTGATGACTTGATGATTACATGTTTCTTTCAAATTAAAGGTAAATAGAAGAAATATTTTTACCAGATTAAAAACTAAACGACCAGCAGAAAATTTTTTAAAAAATCACAAATTAAGAGCTGAGTAAATAAAATAAGGATGCAAGGCCAGGCAATGTGTTGTACTAACTTGATGTGAGCGTTGATGAATCCCGTTGTGGTTTATTTACTTTTATTTCATTTACAACGACTACATCTGTACCAAGCGGTGGTTGCTTGAAGAACTTTGGCTCAGATTTGACGAGATGGAGTCCAAACTTTCAACACTGAGACACATCAGGGAAGGGGGAATGTTATCTGGACTCTGCCTCATGAGGCAGTCACATCCTTTAGATTAACTCACCTCAAATTTGGTCAGTGGTCAGGTACAGGATGGTGTGACTAGGAGCGAGACAGGTAGAGGATCCAGGAGAGAGACAAGATCAAGAGCTGAGTCTCCTGTAGCAATAACAGGTTTAACATTCTGGCTCATCATAATGGATCAGACAATATAAATTCCAAGAGGAGTAGAATAACATCGCGTCATCGGAGGCTCCACTGATGATGTCACCTAGCATGGTGACAAAACATCGAAACAAGAACAAGCCAGCTCGGTGAGCAAGTCATCTACCTCATTCTGGCTCCCTGTGTGGACAAGTGCAGGGGCTGTGGGGAGGATGGGAAAACTGACCACAGCATGTGGTTCAAAGAGCCACTGAAGCGGTGGGAGAAAAGAGGAATGTAGTTGTAATCAGGGATAAGTATAATCAGCGGCATCAACACTATTCTCTGTAGCCAGGATCGAGAGTCCTCAAGACTGTGTTGCCTGTCTGGTGCTCAAGTTTAAAACATCTCATCTGGGCTGTAATGGAACATGGAGTGGGAGGGGAAAGATCCAGTTGTCATGTTCATGTATGTACCAAATACATAGGTAGAACAAGGAAAGAGGTTCTGTTGAGGGAATATGAGCAGCTAGGGGCTAAATTAAAAAGCAGGACCAGAAAGGTAATAATCTCCAGATTACTACCGGAGGCATGAGCTAATTTGCACTGTCAACACGATTAAAGTAGTAAACACATGGCTCAAAGATTGGTGTGGGAAAAATAAATTCAAGTCATGGGACATTGGCACCAGTACTGGGCAAAGGAAGGAGCTATTCCAATGGGATGAGCTCCACCTGAACCATGCTGCAACCAAGAGTCCTAGCAAATAATATAACCAGGGCTGTAAATGGGGATCTAAACTGAATAGTGAGAGAGTGGAATGAATTGCATTGAAACATACAAAATTAAAGGTAAAGGAGAAGGTCAGTTTGCGGGTTAGTGATGGGGCCCATTGTTACCAGAAAATGAAAGGAAGGGACAGAATGTGTGAATGTCATATTGCACCAAGGTACCATCAAAGTGTGAGGAAATTTGATAATAGAACAAACTTAAAGGCTTTGTATCTTAAACTCAAAGCATTCAGAATAAGGTGGATGAACTGATGCCACAAATCGAAGTAAATGAAAATGACCTCAGTCATTACAAAAACATGGTTACAAGGAGGTCAAAACTGAGAGCATTCAGGAACATTCTACCTGTTCGAAAGACAGGAGGGATGGAAAAGATGGTGGGTAGCCTGAAGTAAGAGATGAAATGAGGACAGATGTGAGAGACGATCGAGGCTCACATATTTACATTCCAGTTGGGTGAAGTCAAAAAAACACAGCATGGTAAAGAAGACATTACCAGGTGTAATGTACAAACCCCCAACCATAGCCAGTCTTGGATTTGGTAATGGGTAATGAGGTACATCTAATAAATGATCTCTTAATGACTATGAAACCATTGTTCGAAAAACATATCTAGTTCACTAATGTACCTCAGGGAAGAAAATCTACCATCCTCACCTTGTCTGGCCTTACTTGTGAGGTCCACAGCAACATGGTTGACTCTCAACTGAAATGGTCTAGCAAACCACTCCGTTCTATCAATCACTATGAAGTCTCATCAAAGAAATGAAACCGAATGGACTACCTGACATCAACCTCGGCACCAGTAAAGATGACAGCAGAAATAATCCTGTCGACTCTGTAAAGTCCTCCGCACTAACACCTGGGGCTCGTGCCAAAAATTGTCTTACAGACTAATCAAACAACAACCTGACAGTCATATTCATCAAATTATACCCTACAGGCAATGTCTCAGACACCGTCATAACCATCCCTTGATATGTCCTGTGCCAGCAGCAGGACAGACCCAGCAGAGGTGGAGGCACACTGGTATTAGTCAGGAGCACTTCCCTTGGAGTACACACCATTCACTCTGGACCCCATAACTCTCATGGCTTCAGGTTAAACACAGGCAAAGAAACCTCCTGCTGATTACCACATACCGTCCTCCCTTGGCTGATGAATCAGTACTCCATGTTGAACAACACTTGGAGGCAACACGGAGGGGGGCATCGGCGCAAAATTTACTTTGGCTGGTAGATTTCAATATCCACCACCTACAGCTGCTCAGCAGCAGCACTACTGAGTGAGCTGGTCAGGTCCTAAAGAACACAGCTGCTGGACAGGGTTTGCAGCAGATGATGCAATAACCAACAAGAGGGAAAAATATACTTGACCTCATCCTCACCAATCTGCCAATCATCAAGTGCAGATGTGTCTGTCAATGAAAGTTTTGGTCAGAGTGACCACTGCACATTCCTTGTGGAGATAATATCTTGCCTTCATATTGAGAATACCCTCCACTGTGTTGTGTGGCACTATCACCATGTTAAATGGGACAGACGTCATATAGACCTATTAAGGTAATACTGGGCATCTGCTAGACACTATGGGCCATCAACAGCTGCAGAACTGTACTCCAGCACAACTTGCAACCTCATGGCCCAACATATCCCCCACTCAACCATTACCATCAAGCCAGGTTTAATGGAGAGTGCAGGAGACCTTTCCAGGAGCAGCAACAGGCATACGTAAAATGAGGCGTCAACTTGCTGAAGCTGCCAAACAGAAGCATCAAACAGTAAAAGCAGCAAATCATAACCAACAGATCAGATCTAAGCTCTGCAGTCCTGCATGACAGTGGACAATTAAACAACTCACTGGAGGAGGTGGTTCCACAAATATGCCCATTCTCAATGATGGAAGAACCCAGCACCTCAGTGCAAAAGATCAGGCTGAAGCATTCACAGCAATCTTCAGCCAGAAGTGAGAATTGGCTCATCCATCTCAGCCTCTTCCTGTGGTTCCCCAGAATGGCCGACAGCAGTCTTCAACCAAATCACTTCACTCCACGGGATATCAAGAAATGGTTGGAGGTGCTGGATACTGCAAAGACTATGGGCCCTGACAACATTCCAGCAATAGTACTGAAGACTTGTGCTCCAGAACTTGCCATTTCCCTAACTAAGGTCTTCCAGTACAGTTACAACAGTAGCATCTCCTTGACAATGTGAAAAATTGCCCAGGTAGGTCCTGTACATAAAAAACACAACAAATGCAGCCCGGCCAATTAGTACCCCATCATTCGTGATGGAAGGTGTCATCAACAGTGCCACCCAGCAGGACTTGCTCAGCAATAACCGCGCAGGTTGGGCTCCACCAGGTCATCTCAAATTGTGACCTCATTACAGGTTTGGTGTAAACTTGAACAAAAATGCAGAATACCAGGGGTGAGGTGACAGTGACATCCCCTGAGATCAATGCTGCACTTGACTGATCGTAACATCAAGGAGGCCAAGCAAAACTGAAACCAACTGGATCAAGGGGAAGACTCTCTGGTGGCTGGTGTCATACCTGAAACATACCTACATTTATTTCGTTGGAGATTAGTCATCTCAGCTCAAGGACACCTCTGCAGGAGTTCTTCAGGGTAGTGTCCTAGGCCCAAACATCTCGTATTGCTTCATTAATGACCTTCACAAGGTCAGAAGTGGGATGTTCGCCAATAATTGCACAATGTTCAGCACCATTTATGACTGCTCAGATACTGATGCAGTCTATGTTTAAATGAAACAAGATCAGGACAATATCCAGGTCTGGGGTGACAAGTGGCAAGTAACATTCACATCACACAAATGCCAAGCAACCATCATCTCCATTAAGGGACAATCTAACCACCAACCCTTGACATTCAATGATGTTGCCATCACTGAATGCCTCACTATCTGTGCACTACAGAAATTCAAAGATCTTTAGAAAACACCTTCAAAACTCATGTTCGCTTCCATCTAGAAGAACAATGGCAGCAGATACCTAGGAACGTCACCACCTGCAAGTTCCCCTTCAAGCCACTCAACCATCTTGACTTGGAAATATATCACTGTTCCTTCACGGTTATTGGGTCAAAATCCTGGAATTCCCTTCCTAAGGCCATTGTGGGTCAACCTACAGCATATGTTATTAGCTGTTCAAGAAGGCAGTTCACCACCACTTTCTCCAGGGCAATTAACGAGAGGCAATAAGTATTGGCCCAGCCAGCAACGCCCATGTCCCAAAAGTGAATTGAAGAAATTAAAAGATCCCCTGGGAATTGGTGATCATAACTTGATTGAATTCAATATCCAGACGGACACTGAAAAACTTGGATCAGAAACAACTATGTTTAACCTAAAGGGAATTACAATGAAATGAAGACAGAGTTACCTACAATGAACTGGTCAGATAGATTAGCAGGAATGACACTAAGCAAGTCGTAGCAGACATTTAAGGAGGTGATTCATGACTCTTCAGCTAAAATACATTCCAGTAAGCAGGAAAGATTCTGAAAGAGTGATAAATCAAGGAAGTTAAGTATTAAATTGAAAGAGAAAGCACATTAAAAGAAAAGCAAAAAGCAGTGATAGCTCCAAAGGCTGGGATTAATTCAGAATTTAGCAAAGGAGGAACAAAAGATAATCAATACAGAAAACAAACAATGAAGGCAAACTAGCAAGATACTAAGATACTTCAAACATCTCATTCATCCTAAAGAATACAAGGGACGAGTTGAGTACCATCACCATCACTGCAGTAGTAATAGTATTAGACAAACTAATGGGGCTAAAGGCAAATAAGTCAGTCCCCTGCCCTTAAAGGATTGCATCCTAGGATCCTCAAAGAGGTAGGTACAGAGATAGTGGATCCATTAGTTTTAAGTTTCCAAAAATTTCCTTGGATTGTGGAGAAATGCAAAAATATTTTTTAAAAGCCCCAATATGACCCCCATTCAAAAAAGAAGAGACACAAAAGCAGGTGATGATTGGTCAATTAGCCTAACAGCTACTATTGAAAAAGTATGGAAATCAAGAAAGTAATAGAAGAACATGTTGAAACTTATCATCAAGCAGTGTCAACATGGCTTTGTGAAATGGAAACGATGTCTGAGCAGTTTAAAAGACTTTTCAGAGGAAGTCTCAACCAGAGTGGATAGAGGGAAACCAGTAGATGTGTTGTATTTAGACTTCCAGAGGCATTTACCAAGACACCTCACAAAAGATTAAGTCATAAGACAAAAGCCCCAGTGTTGGAGGCAGTATATTGACATGGATAGAAAGTATTAGCTTATGGGCAACAAAAAGTGAGTGGGGATAAAGGGTTTCTTTTTCAGGTTTCTGAAGAATCAGACCACAACTGTTTATAATGTATATTAATGATGGAGAAAGGAAGCGAATATACTGAAGCCAAATTTGCAAACAACACAAAAACAGGTGGAAAGGCAGGTCGGGAGAGGGATATGAACAGTTTAGACAGATATTGATAGATTAAACAAGTCGGCAAAATATTGGCAAATGGAGTACAACATGAGAAAATGTGAAGTTCTTCATTTTGAAAGTGAGAACAAAAAGAGAAAGAAAGGCAGATACTGCAACAAAAAGGGACTTGTGGGTATTTGTTAACAAAACACAGGCTAGACACCAGTGCAGCAGATAATTGGGAAGGCTAATGAAATGTTAGCCCAAGGGCACTGAAGTATGAGTAGGGCCGTCTTACTGCAACTGTGCAAGGTGCTGGTGAGACCATATCTGGAGTACTGTGAGAAGTTATTTAAGGAAAGATATCATTTCACTGGAGGCAGTTCAGAGAAGGTTCACTAAGTTGATGCTGGTATGGAAGGGACGTCTAGGAGCAAAGGCTAAAAAGTGTTCTGAGGAAGGGTCACTAGAATCAAAGCATTAACTCTGAACTTTTTTTCTTCACAGATGCTGCCAGACCTGCTGAGATTTTCTAGCAACTTCTGTTTTTGTTCCCAAAAAGGGGCTCTACTCACTGGAGTTTAGAAGAATGGAAGGATATCTCATTGGATTCTTAAGGGGCTTCACAGGGTAAATGCTGAAAGGATGTTTCCCCTCACGGAAATATCTAGGACCAGAGGGCATAATCTCACAAGTCATCAATGATAACTTAAGACAGAGACGAGACGGAATTTCTTTTCTCAAAGTGTTGTCTCTCTTTGGAACTCTAACACAAAGCACTGTGGGGGCAGAGTCCTTGTGTACATTTAAGGCTGAGATACACAGATTCTTGACCAGAAAGGCAATCAACGGTTATGGGAAAAATGCAGCAAAGTGGACATGAGGAGAGTTGGATCAGCCATGATCCTACTGAACAGCAGAGCAGGGTCAAGGGGTTGTCCAGTCCACTAATGTCGCTATTTCCTATTGTCTCAAAGAGTTTGCTTGAACATTGTAAATGAAAGAAGTGTGGTACCCAAGGGCACAAGTTGAGGCTGAAACGCTTTCAGCCAGAAGTGTCAAATGGATGATCTTGTCATGGCAGGCTTCTGACATTTCCAGTATCACAGAATTCCGTTTTCAGCCAATTTGTTTTATTCCACGTAATAATAGAAAACCAAAAGAACTGCGGATGCTGTAAATCAGGAACAAAAACAAAGTTTCTGGAAAAGCTCAGCAGGTCTGGCAGCATCTGTGGAGGAGAAAACAGAGTTAACGTTTTGGGTCCGGTGACCCTTCCTCAGAGAAAACCATTGGATACTGAAACAATTCCACCAGCAGTTCTGAAGGCATGTTCTAGAATGAACAGTACCTCTATCCAGTTCATCATCATCACTGATATCTATCTGCGTGGAAAACTGAAAAAGGAGGTCACGCCAACAAAAAGCAGGACAAATCCAAACCAGCCAATTGCCATCCCATCAGTCTACTTTCAAGCTTCCACAAAATGATGGACAGTGCCACTGACAGTGCTATCAAATGGCTCTCACCAATAACACGTTCATTGAAACTCAGTTCCTTCAGGACCACTTAGCTCTGGGTCCCATTACAGTTTAGTTCCAAACACGGACAAGAGCTGAATTGAATAGATGAAGTGAGATGACTTGTTCTTGATAAGAAGGCCGAGTGTGGCATCAATGAGCTCTCGTGAACTGCAATCAATGCAACTGGGTCACATCTAGCATACAGGTAGATAGTTTAGTGGGGGATGGACACCAATTTTTTAGTCTCAGGACAGCACTGCACTTTATATCGTTCAGGCTTTGACGCCATTCTGAGGACGTGGTTCCTCAAAGCGGTATCAAAGGCGTAACCGTATTAAGTTGCATCAAAGATCTTCTCTCCATCAGGAGGTCAACAAACAGGAATGTTTGCTGATGATTCAGAATTCCTTCAAAGATAAAGCAGTCAGTGTCCAGGCAGCAAGACCTGGACAACATGGAGAGTGGAGTTCAAAAGTGCCAAATATGATTCATGTCATACAAATGTCCAAGTGCTCTGTCAAGCACCAACTCACAGCAGCAGTTGTGCAGACTACAAGATGCATTGCAGCAGTTTCCTATGCCTCTTTCAATTGCATCTTCCAAACTACAACTTCTGTCATCTGAAAGAACAAGGCCACTGGACATCAACTGCACATTTCACTCCATCTACACCACCCTGATATGAAAATCAATTGCCAACTCCTTGTCATTACCCAATCCAAACCATAGAACTCCCTCCCTGACAGGTGTGTAAATACTGCAACAGTTCAAAGTTGCACCACATTCTAAAGGGAAATCCAGACCCAGGGATTACTGCTGCATGCTACCAATGCTAGCAACGATGAAAACAGATGCCTCTGCTGGGTCTTTGAAAGACGCAATAACCATATTCACTTGCTTCAGCACCAGACTTATGCAAATGCTCCCCTTTTTCATGTATTTGGAAGTAATTATTTAATCTGCACCTATAGTCCCTACAGGCACTACATTCCAGATTGCAATTCATGCAGTAGAGCTTCCTCACACTGTCTCTGGTTCTTCTGCCATTAGCTGTCAGACTATTCCTTTGGTTATCAACTCACCCTTTTCTCCCCCAACTTTTATCACAATTGTTCCTGTGTTTAAACACATCTGCTCTCAGGGACCACTCCTGGTCCTCTAATTTATCGATGAGATTCAAGTTCCTCACCCCAGTATTCTCTTAGTAACTCACTAATGTACCCTGTACTCTGGCAATTGGGAGGCTTTCAAAAATGAGATAATGGAAGTTCAAGGACAGTAAAGGGCAAGGCTAGCAGCAGCATGGAATACTGGATAACAAGATATTGAGGCTCTGGTTAAGGAAAAGGAGGCCTATGTCAAATACAGGCAGCTGCGTTCAAGTGACTCCTTTGAGTACAGGGGGTGCAGGAGTACACTAACAAGGAAATCAGGAGCAAAAAGTAGACAAGAGGGAGCTTTAGAAATTAAGGTTAAGGAAAATCCAAAGAGATTCCACAAGTATATGAAGTGCAGAAGAGTAACTAGGGAGAGAATAGGGCCACTTAAGAATCACAAGGCCATTTGTTTGTGGAACCAGTGGAGATGGGTGAAATTCTAAAGGAATATTTTGTGTCAGTATTTACTGTGGAGAAAGACATGGAAGTAGGGAACTCAGGGAAATAAATAGTGATCTCTTGAAAAGAGTTCATATTACATAGGAGGTGGTGCTGGAGTGTCTTAGAACACAAAAAGATAGATAAACCTCTGGAACCTGATCAAGTGTATCCCAGAACACTATGGCAAGCCAGAGAAGAATTTGCATGGCCCCTAGCAGAAACATCTGTATCATCAATAGCCATGGGTGAGGTGACAGAAGACAGGAGGTTGGCTAATATTGTGCCATTATTTAGGGAAGGCTGCAAGGAAATGTCAGGGAGCTACAGATTGGGTGAGCTTATTGTCAGTGGTGGGTGACTTGTTGGAGGGAATTGAGAGACAGGATCTACATATATTTGGAAAGGCAAGGATCGATTTGGGAGAGTCAGCATTGCTTTGTGCATGGGAAATTGTGTCTCACAAACTTGACTGAGCTTTTTTTCCCCCCAAGAAGTGGCCAAGAAGTTACATGAAGGCAGAGTTGTAGATATTGTCTATATGTACTTTAGCAAGGCCTTTAACAAGGTTCCACACTGCAGAATGGTTAGTAAGGTGAGATCACAAGGGATCCAGAATTGGCTTGATGGCAGGAGACAGCCGGTGGTAGAGGGATATTGTTACTGCTCCTGTCCCAGGTGTGCTTGATGCGGTTGGTGTGAGGAGACTTTATTTTTAGTTAAAATGAATAGAGGAACTTCCTCTAGATTTTGATCCTTGTTGTTCCTGTCCTAGGAGCGTTTGATGGAGAAGGAGCAAAGAGGATTTGCTTTTTCTTTATAGTTTCCTTTGCTTTTGAATGAGCTGGGGAAATTATTTTATAATTTTACCCCTTGTTGTCTCTACCTCCAAGAGTGGTTGGTGGGAGGATGGTGCGAAGGGGGACATTTTTTGTTTATTTATTAATTTTTGTTTTCCAGAATCAAAGGTACTCTCTTTTTGTTTTGAGAGTCGAAGAAACTTTCCCTTCTGGTTAGATAGGGTAGTGGAAAATTTTACTTTGTATTTTACCAGTGCTCCTCTCACCCCAGGAGTATCTGTTGGGAATGGTGTCAGGGGAGTGCGGGTCGAGTCTTCACTTTTTTGTTTCGATCCTTTGTTTAAAAGAGTACAGGGTCATTGTTCAGACTGGAGGCCTGTATCCAGTACTGTGCTGCAAGGATCGGTGCTGGGGACACTGTTGTTTGTCATTTATATAAATAATTTGGATGAGAACATAGGAGGCATGGATAGTAAGCTTGTGGATGGTGCCAAAAGTGGAAAGTGAAGAAGGTTATCCAAGAGTACAATAGGATCTTGATCAACTGGGCCAACAAACCAAGGAATGGCAGATAAATGCAAGGTTTTCCATTTTTCTAAGACAAACCAGGTCAGGACGAACACAGCTAATGGTAGGGCCCTGAGGACTGTTGTCGAGCAGAGAGACCCAGGGTGCAGGAACACAATTTCTTGAAAGTGGTGTCACAGATAGACAGGGTAGTAAAGAAGGTGTTTAGCACACTTGCCTTCATCAGTCAGAGCATCAAGTACTGGAGCTGGGGCTTCATATTATGACTGTCTAAGACATTGGTAAGGCCACATTTGGAGTACTGTTTCTGTGCTGCATGACGTTCTCTGAGACCTTGACAACTTTCTTAAGCATGCTGAGACACACCACCATCTAAGACCTAAACAGCATTTCATTACGTTATACCATAACTAACCTGTTTCTGTATTCCATCCCAATTAGTGCAGGCAAAAATCAGATTACTTCGAAAAACAGCCTTCTCAACATTGCCCTCCAAGAACTGTGTATCATATGACTATATCTTTCTGTATTTTCCTTTCCTCCCAAGACGTCATTAGTACTTGTACAAGCTAAACTCGATCTGTCATATTTCTGCACATCTCACCAGACCATTGCCTTCCTAAATAAGTAACTGACATCCTAATTATTTAACACATGACCAATTTTGTAACATGTTAGAATATGCCCACATGTGCAAGCCCAGGCAACCAATGAAAAAGCAAAGATCTTTGTTTCAACTCCGAGGGAGTAACAGTGTCAAAACACTGAGCCACTCCTCTTTTCTTCTGTCCCTTAGCCAATCCCACACCCACACCGTCACTATCCTTTCAATTACATGGCTGTTAGTGATAATCATATAGCCCAAAATCTGGGAACACTCTCAATAATTTTTTAAACTAAGGTTGGGCTGTGGTGAGATAGGAGAGCCTCTGGCAGAGGCCATCTCTGCTCCAGTTCTGAAGAGTCACACTGGACTCAAAGCATTAACTGTATTTGTCCACAGATGCTGCCAGACCTGCTGATTTTCTCCAGCACTTTCTGGTTTTATTTCCATCCTGGAGAGATCAGTGGGAAATGTAAACAATCAGACCAAAGACCTTGAAAGTGAAGTCACAGGTGGAGAGGGAGGTGAAAAAGGTGTCTAGCACACTTGTCTTCGTTGGTCACAACATCGAGTACAGGAGTTGGGTCACCATGCTGCGGGTGTACAGAACATTAGTGAGGTATGCAATTCTGTTTGCTCTTCTACAGGAAGGATGTTGAACTCAAGATCGTGAAGAAAAGATTTACAAGGATGTTGCCAGGACAGAAGGGTTTGGAGTTATAGGGAGAGGCTGAATAGGCTAAGGCTTTTTCCCCTGGAGCATCGGCTGCTTAGGAGTGACCTTATAGAGGTTTGTAAAATCATAAGGGGCATGGATAGGGTAAATAAACAAGATCTTTTCCCCAGGGTCGGGGAGTCCAAAACTAGAGGGCATAGGCTTAAGGTGAGAGGGGAAAG
>NC_063371.1:16233933-16251757 GCF_021869965.1 Rhincodon typus | reverse complement strand
GGGTGGGTGGGTGGGTGTGTGAGTGAGTGAGTGAAAGAGAGAGAGGGCGTGTGTGAGTGTGTGAGAGAGAGAGAGGGCGTGTGTGCGTGTGTGAGAGAGGGGGTGGAGAGAGTATGTGGATGTGTGTGTGTGGGTGTGTGTGTGTGTGGGTGGGTTGGGGCTGTGAAAGGGAGACAGTTTACGTATGAGACGGGATCTGTGTGTGAGTGAGTGTGTGTGAATGCATGTGCATATGTGTGAGGGCACGAGGGAGAGTGTACAGCTTGGTCGGGTCACCTGGAGTGCAACATGAACCCAAGATCCCGGTTGAGGCCGTGCGGATCAAACTTGGTTAAGAGCCTCTGCTCAGCGACTCTGCATTGTAGTGTATCCCACAGTCCGTCTTGGAGGGCTTTTACCCGAAGATCCGAGGCCAAATATCCTTGACCACTGAAGTGTTCCCCCACTGGGAGGGAACATCCCTGTTTGACGATTATTGGTTGGTGTCCATTCACTCGCTGTCGTAGCGTCTGCATGGTTTCGCCAATGTACCATATCTCGGGGCATCCTTGCCTGCAGCGTATGAGATAGACAACATTGGCCGAGTGACATGTGATGGCAGTATCCATGGCGATGATCTGACATGTCTTGCAGGGGTTGCCTGGCAGGGTTGTGTAGTGTTGCATTCGATGTTGTCCTGAAGGCTGGGTAGTTTGCTGCGAATGATGGGCTGGTTAAGGTTTGGTGGTTGTTTAAAGGCGAGAAGTGGAGACATGGGGAAGATCTTGGTGAGGTGCTCACAGTCATCGATAAGGTGCTGAAGGCTGTGAAGAGCATGGCGTCGTTTCTCCGCTCCCGGGAAATACTGGACGCCGAACGGTACCCAATCGGTCAAATCCCATGTCTGTCTTCTGAGGTCATTTTGGTTTTTCGCTGTGGCCCGTTGGAACTGGCAATGGATGAGTTGAGCTTTGTATCCTGTTCCCATGAGGGCGTCCTTCAACACCTTCTGGTATCAGTCTTGTTCCCCCAAGGATGCCCCGATGGATGGCATATTGGCGAAACCATGCAGATGCGATGACAACAGATGAATGGACACCACATAACAATAGCCAGACAGTAACGTTCCCTCCCTGTGGGGTAAGAATTTAGCAGTCAAGGACATTCAGCCTCAGATCTTTGGGTAAATGTCCTACAACGCAGCATTCAGGATGCACAGCAACGCACAAGCGCCGAGCAGAGGCTGAAAGCCAAGTTTCTTAACCATGAGGACGGCCTCAACTGAGTCTGGGGTTCATGTCCCACTACAGGTGACCCCACCATGCCATACACTCTCATGCATGTGCGCCCACACTCCCACACGCTCCGTCTCACAAACATGCGCACTCCCTCTCTCTTTCTCTCTCTCTCACACACATTTGAAAATATGCAGTGGTTTTGTATTTTCAGATATATTCTATTTTGTTCAAAAAGTCGACAATTTATACATAGTCAGTGAATGTGGCGTTTTGTAAATCCCTACTTTAGAAATAAAAGCAGTCCGAGTAAAATTACATAACAAACAGATTCTAAACAGGGCCTCACACCTAACATGCACTGTCCGACCTAAAATGTCACCACTTCTTTACAATGATAACATCTTTAGTTCTCTCAGGGCAGTGTCTTGAAAGGAATTTGGGGATTTACATACACATAGTAATCAATTAAAACCTTATGCCTGATTAAAGATTTAACAGCATCTCAGATTTGTTTAATACATCCTGGTCAGCGGTGTGACCCTTTCATCTTTTACTTATAAATTCTGTGTCTGATAATACCTCTCTCATTGACACTGTAAGGAGGAGTGAGGATCTGGAAGCTGGTGTTTTCAAATAAACCTGTTGGACTATAACCTGGTGTTGTGTGATTTCTGACCTTGTTCACCCCAGTCCAACACCAGCACCTCCACATCACCTAATTATTCAATCAGACTGGACAGGCACTCTGATCCGAGTAGCAGCCAGCAATTAGCAAATGTTTAAACCATCTCCTGATTACCCAGGACAGATGTCACACAAACCTTTGTGCACAATAGATACAATTATGTAATACCATATTGCTGGAATTTTAATGTATGTAAGAACTGTGTAATAAAGAAGCTACTGTAAGAACTGTACTTCGGGATTCCATCACCGCCCCGAACTGTGCTACTGCAGATGCTCAATGAAGAGACTATTTTCACCACTCTCCGATTTCGGTCGTTATTTGAAACACGATCCCACATAGGTTTGTGTTCCAGAACTTGCCACTCCCCTAGCCAAGCTGTTCCAGTACAGTTACAACACTGACATCAACCCGGCAATGTGGAAAATTGCCCAAGTATGTCCTGTACACAAAAAGCAGGACAAATCCAACCTAGCCAATTACCGCCCCATCAATCTAGTCTCAATCATCAGTAAAGTGATGGAAGGTTTCAGTGACAGTGCTATCAAGCAGCACCTACTCAGCAATAACTCAGCTCCTGACCTCATTACAGCCTTGGTTCAAACATGGACAAAAGAGCTGAATTCCAGAGGTGAGGTGAGAGTGACAGCCCTTGATATCAAGGCTACATTCGACCAAGTGTGGCAAAACTGGAATCAATGGTATCAGGGGGCAAACGCTCCGGTGGTTGGAATCATACCTGACACGTAGAAAGATGGTCGTGGTTGTTGGACATCAGTCATCTCAGTTCCAGGACATCTCTGCAGGAGTTCCTCAGGGTAGTGTACGCAGCCCAATCATCTCGAACTGCTTCATCCCTCCATTATAAGGTCAGAAGTGGGGATGGTCACCGACGATTGCACAATGTTCAGCACTTTTTGTGACTCCTCAGATACTGAAGCAGTCCATGTTCCAATGCAACAAGATCTGGACAATATCCAGGCTTGGGCTGACAAATGACAAGTGACAAGTGACATTCACGCCACACAAATGCCAGGCTATGACCATCACCAATAAGAGACAATCTAACCACTGCCCCTTGACATTCAATGGTGTTACCATCACTGAATTCCCCCACTATCAATATCCCGGGGGTTATCATTGACCAGAAACTCAACTGGACTCACCACATAAACACAGTGGCTGCAAGAGCAACCAGAAGCTGGGAATACTGCAGCAAGAAACTCACCTCCTGACTCCTCAAAGCCTGTCCACTATCTACAAGCACATGTCAGGAGTGGGATGGAATACTCCCCACTTGCCTGGATAAATGCACCTCCAAGAACACACAAGAAGCCTGACACCATCCAGGACAAAACAGCCCCCACTTGATTGGCACCACATCCACTCCCTTCACCACCAACGCTCAGTAGCAGTAGTGTATACTGTCTACAAGATCCTCCGACAGCACCTTCCAAACCCATGACCGCTTCCATCTCGAAGGACAAGGGGAGCAGATACATGGGAACATCCTCCAAGGCCAGCACATCCTTCATAAGGTACAAGCCCCAAAACTGCTCACAATGCGATTTGACCAGAGTCTTAATAGCAGTACGTCTCTGCTCTTGTGTTGTAGCCCTTTGGATGTTAACCTTAAAATATTCCTTTATTCTTTTATTCATTCACAGGATGAGGGCATTGCTGGCCAGGCCAGCATTTATTGCCCATCCCTAATTGCCCAGAGGGCAGCTATGAATGAACCACATTGCTATGGGTCTGGAGTCACATGTAGGCCAGACCAGGTAAGGATGGCAGTTTCCTTCCCTAAAGGACATTGTGAACCAGATGAGTTTTTCCCCAAACAGCCAATAATGGTTTCATGGGTTTTTTTTATATATACATTTGTGGGATGTGGGCGTCGCTGGCTGGGCCGGCATTTCTTGCCCATTCCTAGTTGCCCTTGAGAAGGTGGTGGTGAGCTGCCTTTTTGAACCGCCGCATTCCTCCTGCTGTGGTTTGACTCATAATGCTATTAGGGAGGGAATTCCAGGTTTTTGACCCAGCAACAGTGAAGGAATGGCGATATATTATCCAAGTCAGGATGGTGATTGACTTGGAGAGGAACTTGGAGGTGATGGTGTTCCCATATATCTGCTGCCGTTGTCCTTCCAGAACGAAGAGGTTGTGAGTTTGGAAGGTCTGTCTGAGGGACTTTGGTGAATTTCTGCAGTGCATCTTGTAGATAGTACACACTGCTGCTATTGAGCGTCGGTGGTGGAGGGAGTGAATGCTTGTAGATGTAGTGCCAATCAAGCGAGCTGCTTTGTCCTGGATGGTGTCAAGCTCATCAAGGTCATCATTAGACTCTTAATTCCAGATTATTATTGAATTCAAATTCCAACAGCTGTTGTGGTAGGTTTTGAACCTAGGTCCCCAGAACATTACCTGGGTCTCTGGATTAACAGTCCTGCGATCATACCACTAAGCCCCCATTGCCTCACCATTCCTGAACTAGGACTCCCAAGTCCCTTTTTGCCTCAGATTTTCGAAGCCTTTCCCACTTATAAAATAGATTCTGACTCTATTCTAGAGCAATGTGAATAGTTTCAGAATGAGTTGGAGTGGAGCAGAGAGAATTGAATTGAGTACGGTGTGTGGACGGAGTCAGGGTACAGATGAGTCCTGATTTACATTCCTAGCCCAGCTCGGCAATGTTTCTCTTCAACAAAGACAAATAGCGACAAGTTACAGCAGAAACCAGCCACCAATTTATTCACATAGCATAGGAAAGGACTTTGCATATTCAAATAAACCGTTAAAAAAGACAAAAACACTACATGGTACCAACAAAAGAGGCTAGATCTTTCAGTGAAAGCTGAGTTAAACCCCATCATTCTTTTTAAACTTAAAAAGCATATACATTTGATCTTTCCAATTCTCAGTTATGGTTTTTCACTCATTTTCGCAGATTACTGTTCACAAAGGAGTGTACAAACTTTCTCGAATCCTGCATCAGACCGAGCGATGCCACTGTGCACTGGGTAAAGTGCAGTAGGCACAGACTCCATTCAGTGCCATTCATATATGAACCTGCTACCATTTCTGTGCATATGGAAAGGGAGTCTCTGCAGTCTGTCTCTTTTTTTAAGCAAGATGACGACCTTCCAGAAAGGGCTTGACTGGGATTACTGACCACCCAGAGCTGGACACCAGCCAGCTCAGTGTCACTGGCATCTGCCCAGCCTGGGTTACCCTCCCCAGGGGCTCATGGCCACAGATACCAGGAGCAGCCCTGTTGTTTTGAAACACAGTGGGACAACACAAGGTCCTTGACTTAAATTACTGCAGAATCAAGCATGGTCCAATTAGCCACTGATCTCTTACTTGGCCTGAAATCTGAACCTCAAAAGTTAGCTCAACTAAAAGGGAGAAATTGCAAGCTTCCTCCTAGAGTCAGGTTTATAAAAGTGTGTACAGCTGCACAGTGGCCCCCGAGTTCAGTGGATAAATAGTGGGGCACTGAAAGAAACAGACCAGCAAGATCCCGGTACAGGATGAGCTTTGTTTTTCATCTTTGCTTTCTTGCCTGTTGAGTGAAGCAAGATTCAGTTGGACCAGGATCAACCTCAGTGTTCCTGGGATTAGTTCAATGAAAGCTGAGCCTTCGATTGTAGCCCTGACTGCTGACCAACAGCCGCTGTTGCTAAGTCAATGGCACCTGTGGTCTGTCGGCCTGCCAGCATGCATTAATCTAATACAGGGATCTAGCTTACAGTCTGACCCAGGCTACTGGAATCAAATACCACACTCGCAATTGACTGCAGGAGCTCTATTTTGAATATACTAAGGACGCTCAGACCAGGCAGAAGCAAAATAAAACAAAAAGAGTTTGGAGTGTTGGCTGGGCATCTTGCTGTGACGGTGCAGAGTATCTGGTGCAACAATGGTTTGGAGGCAGAGTGGAGTTAACTCAATGCATACTGTGGCTCTTAATAATTCTCTGATCGGTGAGGCAGAAGCCTGTAAGGACTTCTTAGAGGATGCAGTACAATCACTATCCCATGGCACACACTCAAGGGCGAACAGGAGTGCATGGAACAAGGCAACAAACAAATCACCAGAGTGCCTGTTAGGGCATCCGCACCAGCAGAGCCCCCAAACCTTAGACAAGGGAGCAGCATCCAGAGAATGGAAGGTGGGGATACAAAGCAAACTGCATCATAAGTAAACAGCAGCCACACACCAGTTAATATCTGCAAAGAAGCACTCGGTCCTGGCAAAGTTCAGCAGGTGTGGAGCAACTGTGTTGACACAGGTACAAATTGCACTATTCACTAAAACCGTGGTTAAGAGGCTCTGTGATTTCTATATGTATATACAGACACACTTATATAATCTATATATTAAAAAAAACACGCACTCAACAGTATGCAGTGCAGACAGCATAAATAGAGCAGGAAAACAAGCTTCACATTTCCAAAAAATAAACACTTAGGGAGTTGCTTCTCCCTCCCTTCTATCTGTGACTGGTAAAATGCTGGGGGACCAGCGAACAACTGGACTGTGGTCACAGAAACTGGTGATAAAAAAGGAAATATATATGTATATTTCAAAATACACATCCATATATGGCAGGCCGACTGCTCGAGCCAAGGCCAGAACGCATCAGCATTCAGACAGAGAGCTCCTCACCCTTCACCAAGTATAAAATTCATTGTGAATGGCAGGTGGGATTCCATAAAACTGCAGCCAGCTTTTATTTTTGCATTCCAGATTATGTAAAGGAGTTACTATTTCTTGTCTGTCACGATTACATTGCATATTTGTTTGTCCAATCTCTGGCCAGTTTGTTGTACCTAAACAAAGAGAGAGAGAGAGAATATTAACTTGCCTTGTCTGTGTCCATCCATCCAACCAACGTACAACTGCACTGTGACACTCTCAACACAGAGACAACACAAACACTTACCCCAACTCATACATAGCATAAAACATGGCAGAAGGAGACCATCTGACCTACTCCATCATTTAAGAAGATTGTGGTGGATGTTGGTGCTCAAACTCCCATCTATCCCCAATAACGTGTCATTCCCCTCCCTACCTCAGAAGGTTCTATCCAGCTCTGCCTTGAAAATATTCAGCTAACCCCTCCACTGACTTCTGAGGCAGAGAGTTCCGAAGTTGCAAACATCAGAAAAATATCTTCTCATCTCAGTCCAAAAAGGGTGACCCCTAATTTTAAAACAGTACCCCTAAGTTTTAGGCTTTCCCACTAGCGGAAACATTCTTTCCATGTTCACCTTGTAGAGACCATCCATGATCTTACACACTTCAGTCAAGTCACCCCTCACTGCTCTAAATTCCAGTGGAAACAAACATGCATAGAAAACAAAGAACTGAGGACGCTGTGATCCAAAACAATCAAAAATACAAATTGCTGGAGAAACTCAACAGGTCTGGCAGCATTCAAAGAGAAATGGAGTTAACATTTTGAATCCAGTGACCTTTTGGAAGAACAGTTTTGTTTCTGTTTGTTCCAGTTGGAAAAAACCCCATTTGCCCAACCTACCCTTATTAGGCAACTTGCCCTTCCCAGGTATTAATCTAGTAAATCTCCCCACAACTGTCTCCAACACTAAATAAGGAGAACAAAATGGCTCTCAGTATTTGTCTCACTGATACCCTGTGTAAACTCGTTTGTTCATAATAAAGGATACCATTTCATTAGCCTTCCTGCTGAACCTGCATACTACCGCATGCACCAGAACAACTACATCCCTCTGAGAGGTTTAAAACTAATTTGGCAGAGGAATGGAGCACAAGAGCAGATGTAAAGTCAGCAGCAAGATTCAGTTTGATATAAAAGGAATACTAGGCCAGAGAGGTGAAGAGGACATGGTCTTAAGACACATGGGAGGATCGGAAAGCTAAACTGTATCTATTTTAGTGCAAGGAGCTGGACTGGCAAGGCAGAATTTTAGAGCATTGATCAGCATGTGGCAATACGATATTGTTGCAATCACTGAGACATGGCTGAAGGAAGGACAGGACTGGCAGCTTCACATTTCAGGGTATGCAAGTTTCAGGCACAACAGTGGGGGAATCAGAGAGGTGGGGGAATTGCATTATTGATAAAAGAGACCATTCACTGCAGTAGGGAGAATGTCTTAGAAAGATCTTCAAATGAGGATTTCTGGGTAGAGCTTAGAAATAAGAAAGGGACAATCACTTCACTGGAATTATACACAAGCCTCCCAATAGTGAGAGGACATAGAGGAGCAGATATGTATGCAAATCACGAGAGATTGAGAGCAATAGGGTTACAGTTGTAAGTGATTTCAATTGGCTAACATGAACTAGGATCACCTTTTTCCTAGGGTGGAGGTAGCTATTACGAGGGGGCATAGTTTTAAAGTGAGTGGAGGTAGATATAGGGGAGACGTCAGAGGCTTTACTCAGAGTGGTCGGGGCATGGAATGCATTGCTGGAGAGGGTAGTAGAGCTGGCCTCATTCAGGGCATTTAAGCGGCTATTAGATAGGCATATGGATGATAGTATAAGGTAGGGGTGGAGGATAGATAGACCTTATGTTTAGGGTAAAAGTTCAGCACAACATCGTGGGCCGAAGGGTACTGTGCTGTACTGTTCTATGCTCTAGTGTGAAAGAATTAGACAGGGTGGAATTATTAAAGTGCATTCAGGATTGCTGCTTATGCCAGTGCATAGAAAGTCCCGCTAGAGATGGGCAGTGCCCGACCTAATCATAGGGAATTAAGCCAGTCCCATGGTTGAAGGGTGGGCGGGCAGGCCCCGCAAAGGGCAGGCTGGCCAACATTTGGCGATAGTGACCATTACTCAGTTAGCTTTAAGGCCGTTACGGAAAGGGATAAGGACAGTGCAGAAGTTAAATAACTAAATTGGGGGAAGGCCAATTTCAGTATCATTCGACAGGATCTGGCAAACAGACTGGGAGCAGTTATTTGCAGGTAAGTCTACATTTGGAAAGTGGGAGTCTTTTAAAAGCAGTAGCAGGAGAATTTAGGACCAGTGTGTTCTTCTAAGAATGAGGGGCAAGGGAAGCAAGTTTAGGAATCCCTGGATGTTATGGGATATCAAGAGTTGGAGAAAGACAAAGAAGGAAGCAGATGTCGGGTACAGTGGATTAAAGACAGAGGAGGTCCTTCAGGACCACACAGTGTGAGAGAGTGAGTGTGTGGGTGGGGTTGCCGACATAAAAAAAGAGGGAAACAGAGGCCACAAAATATCTTTGACAGATAGGATTGAGGAAAACCCCAAGGCTTTTCTTAAGTATATTAAAACAACAGGATTACCAGGCAAGGAGTGGGGCCTACTAGTGATCCAAGGGGTAAACGAGGGTTAAAGGACACAGGTGAGCTCTGAAATGAATATTTCTGATTTCAATTCACAAAGGAGAAAGACACTGTAGCTGGACAAATCATGTGGAATGGTGAGGTTCTACAGATGCTAAGATAAACAGGGAGGGCGTATTAAATGTTTTAGCAGGCATAAAGATGCAAAAGGATGAGATGTATTATGGGAGGCATGACAGGAGATTACTGGGGCCCTGGCAGAGATTTAGTATTTTGGTGGCTACAGGATAAGTACCAGCTGACTAGAGGATTGTCAATGTGGTTCCTTTGTTCAAGGACAGCAAGGATAGGCCAGACAATTACAGACTAATTGGTCTGACGACCATGGTAAGGAAATTATTGGAAAAAACTATTGGAAAAACCCTCCAAGGCAGAGACTGATCAGAAACAATCAGCATGGATTTGTTGAATGAGATCCTGTCTGACAAATTTAATGAAGTTTTTTTGAAAAAAAGTGACTAAATAGGAGGGTAGTGCAGTTGATGTGGCTCACATGGACTTCAGTAAGGCCATTTGACAAGGTAACAGATGGAAGGCTGGTCCAAAAGGTACAGTCCATGGATCAAAGGCAAACATGACACTAAAGGGTTGATTTTGTAATTGGAAGCCTGTGACCTACGGTGTACCACAAGGATCAGCGCTGGAACCCTTTTGTTTGTTCTGGAGATTAATCATTCGGATGTGATTATAGAAGAGGTAATTAATAAGACGACACGAAAATTGGTGATGTTGTTGATAATGAGAAGGATAGTCTCAGGTTACGGTCTGATATGGTCTAGCTGGTAAATTAGGCAGAGCAACAGAATTGGAATTTAACCCCAAAAAGTCAGGTGATGCATTTTGGAAGGTCTAATAAGGGAAGCACAATGTATAGTATGTCCCTAGGGAATACTGAAGAACAGATACCATGGTGTGCAAGTCCACAGATCCCTGGAAGTATCAGCACAGGTACAGGTACACATATGGAATCCTTGCCTTCATTAGCTGGGGCATAGAATGCAGGAGCAGGGAAGTCTTGTTGCAATTTTCTGGAGCTTTGATTAGGCCACAGATGGAGTGCTGCGTGCACTCTGGTCGCCACACTGTCAGAAGGATGTGATTGCACTGGAGAAGGTGCAGAGGAGATTCACCAGCAGATTGTTTGGGGTGCAAAATCTTTGTTAGGAGGAGAAACTGGATAGGCTGAGTTGCTTTTCCCTGAAGCAGGGGAGGCTAAGGGAGGGGGAGTCTGATTGAAATATACAAAATTAGATAGGGTAGATCCTGAGAATCTTTTCTCCATGGCAAATGTGTCTAAAACCAGAGTGCATACATTTAAGGTGAGGAGTAAGTGTTTTAAAGGTGAGCTGAGGAATTATTTTTTCACCAGAGGGTGGTAGAAACATGCAATGTGCTGCCTTAGGGGGTGGTGGAGAGAGAGAGGGACACTCAACATTTCAGAGGTATCTGAACGAGCACATAAAATGCCAGGGCATAGCAGGCAATGGACCAAGTGCAGGTAAATGGGATAAGTACAATTTGGTGTTTGTTGGTCAGCACAGACATGGTGAGCCAAAGGGCCTGTTCATATGACGCTAACATAGAACTCCGCAGTAGTTCTCCATCCAAAGAATAATGTTTTCTATTCTTCCTGCCAAAGTAAACAATTTCATATTTTACCAAAACTCACCAAGATCTTGGCCACATCAACCACCAACCCCCAGACAAGATCCTGACTGTGCTCCTTTTAATTTCACTGTGTTTGGAATTATCCTCATGTTAATGAAGCAACGAGATGGTCTCTCATCTGCTGCCATTCTCCCTTGAAGACCTCGGTCGGAGTCCAGTGCTCAACGTACAACTGCTGCATTTTGTAATTAAATATCTGTGGCTTCTTGTGTGCACACATTGCAGTGAAGGATTATGTGACAGAAGTACATTAAATACTGCAAGAATGGGACAAGGCTCATAGAGACAGACGATTATGAACATAGAGTCCTAGCTACAAGATGAACATTAAAACATGGAGTAGGACAATGTGAAATTGCATTTACATCTCTAATTGTCAGAGTCCCAATGTGAGCACCTCTGCGCACTCAGCACAATTCAATACTAAGCTCCTAAGTTTTCAGGAAACAGGAAAATTATTTCTTCTCAGATGAAGTACTGTCCAAGACACTTACTTCTCCCTGTCAGATTTGTAGGTGTGTGCAATCTCTGGTACCAAAGGATCATCAGGGTTTGGGTCACACAACAGCGAACAGATAGACAGAAGAACTGAAGGAGAAAGAGAGAGACACGATAAGTCACTGAACAATGCATTGTATTCTATAGCCAGATGGTCCATTACTTAAAGCTTAATCTCAGTGCCTGAGATTCCCGACAAGTTCTTCAGCACAGACGTTGCCAGGACTATTGCATTTCTGTTTTTATTTAGATTTACAGCCTTTATTTGCATAAGTCACAATATTTAATAAGTGAGAATTGTTAGAATTCTTCAAAATTGTCAGGAAAAGTTGCAAAACACATTTTGGAAAAAGGACACTCATTATGAGTAACATTAAATCAATTTTTCTACCGATGAAGGATATAAACCCGAAACATCGACTTTCCTGCTCCTCTCATGCTGCCTGACCTGCTGTGTTTCTCCAGCTCCACACTGTATTGACATTGACTTGCTGCATGCAGTCAAGTGATATCAACCTGATTGTTTTCCAATGTTCACTTCAAGTCACTTACATAGAAAAATGTAGTGCTCCAGCACAATGCCTTGGGAACACCACCATCTCCCCATCAGAAAAACATTTATTCTGGATCTCTAAAAATCTATTATTTTACTCAACTTGATATTGACCCTCCAATTACAGAAGCCTTGATTACAAAAGGATCGTGATCAAATGGGTCAATGGGCTAAAAGAGTTCAATCTAGATAAATGTGAGTTATCGCATTTTGGTTCGACAAGCAAGGGTAGGACTTATGCAATTAATGGTAGAGCCTTGGGTAATGTTGTAGAGCAGAGGGACCTAGGGGTTCAGGTACATAATTCTTTGAAGTTTGCGTCACATATAAACGGGGTGGTTAAAAAGGCATTTGGCATGCTTGACTTCATTGCTCAGTCCTTTGATTGTAGGAGTTGGGAAGTCACGTTGAGGTTGTACAGGACATTGGTGAGGCCTCTTCCGGAATAGTGTGTCCAGTTCTGGTCTCCCATGGGGACTTTTTTCCACTGGAGCGTAGGAGGTTGACAGGTGTCTTTAAAGAAGTTTATCAAATAATGAGGGGTATAGATAGGCTTAATGGTGTTTGTCTTTTTCCTAGGATGAGGGATTTCAAGACTGGAAGGAACATTTTTAAGGTGAGAGAGGAGTGATTTAAAAAATACATGAGCGGCAAATGTTTTTACACAGAGGGTGGTTCGTGTGTAGAATGAACTTCCTCAGGGAGCGATGTGGGTACAATTACAACGTTTAAAAGACATTTGGATAAGTACACGAATAGGAAGTGTTTGGAGGCAGGTGAGACCAGCTTAGTTTGGGATTATGGTCAGCATGGACTGGTTGGACTGAAGGGTCTGTTTCCGTGTTGTATGATTCTATGACTTTCTTCAAAATTGACACAGCAAACATCGATTGCATTTGCTTCGCTGAACTGCTCTGATATTTTGTCAGCAACTCAATCAGATTAGTTGGGCACAACCTTCCTTTAAAATTCTGTGCAGACTCTCTTTAATGCTGCCTGAGAAACCTTTCTAGTCAGCAGGATAAGAACAGTCACCAAGCCATGAACTCATCTGAAAGCTTCTGCTGAACCTAGGACAAGACAACAGGTTGCCTCACCTTTTGACAGTGTTAAAGCTGGGGACCATTGTGATCGGAGAATATCAAGGCAAATGCTGCCATTACTGTTAATGTTTGGATGATAGATCTTCGTTGTAAACGAAACCTGATGAAACAGTCGAGGAGAAAAACAATAAGTTGTGTGGTAGCAAACACATTGTTGCTTTTGCCAATGCTCAGAAAACCAAGCTGTGGCTCTTACCTTTGGTGGTTTGAAAGGATAATCTGATGGGAAATGGATATTCAGAAAGAAAACACCACCTTGGTAAGGGCTGTCACTCTACAAAAAAACATCAGAGAGGGCAAGTCAGCAAAAACATTCGCACAGACAGTGAAAGGCGGTGTGTACAAAGACAGGATACTTACTGGCCCCATGATAGTAGCTTGCCAATGAAAATCTGTGAAAGAAAGAGGAGTGTGAGTTGGCTTTTCTCTTAAAGTCAGCAATTACTTCATCTCTGTTCTTCATTTGGTATTCTCTCAATTTCCTGAGATTTTATCATTCCCCAGATATTGTATAAGACCGGAGTAAAGTATTAGTGGGAACAGGCCTGTCACGGTATTACACCGGAGCTTGGTACTGGGAGGGACAGGTCTGTTACTATATAACACCGGGGTTTAATCCTGGTGAGGACATGTCTGTCACTGTATAGCACTGCAGTAAAGTATTGGTGGGGATAGGTCTGTCACTGTTATGATCTGTCCTATATCTGCAATTCTCTAGTTGAATTATTTTGAAAGAGTGAATGAAGAAGTTTGCACTTCTTGAGCTTTCTGAGTCTGCAAGTTTTCGGAGAGAACTATGCATGATTCATGACTTGATCACATGTGCCAGAACACCGGAGCATGACTTGGGATAAAATCACATTTTGTCCTTTTGTTTTCAGAATTAACCTATTGGCAAAAGTGTTTATCTTTTCAGAAAGCCAATCTATCTTTTCCTCAAGTTAACGTTTGCACATGTCTATATTACTGAACCAAATTCTGCATGTTTATTGAATAAGTTCTGTTGATAATAAACCCAACAGGGATATTTATTAAGAAACCAGGTTGATAGGTCTTGTTTGAAACCTGATTTTGATCAGTGCTTAAAAAGTATTTGTGATTTTATGTGAGACCTGTGGAGTGATGGGACAAAGGCAATGGTGCACTCCTCCAACCTCTGTTGAGGCACAGAAGTAACGGCTTGCAGCAGGAGACACAAGGAGGACATCAGAAGTCTACAGTTAAAAGTAGGGGCATGGAAAACAGATATAACTGAGGTAACAGCGCAACCTTTGATACTGAACAAACAGACATGAACAGGCAGTGAAGCAAGTGAGAATCCCATGAAAGATAAAGGCAGATCATCAGTGTAGATTTTTTTAACCAACCTATTCAGACACCTTTTGACATGTCTGGGCAGGTGGGACTTGAACTCAGATCTTCTGGCCAGAAGCAGCAAAACTATTATTGCATTACAAAGATAAGGTGACTCAATTGCCAGAGGTCATTCCCTTCACAACAATAACTGCTAAATAGCTGTAAAAAAGTTAGACAACAAGGTGCAGGGCTGGATGAACACAGCAGGCCAAGCAGCATCATAGGAGCAGAGAGGCTGACGTTTCGGGCCTAGACCCTTCATCAGAAAAAGCTTGGCCTGCTGTGTTCATCCAGCCCTGCACCTTGTTGTCTTGGATTCTCCAGCATCTGCAGTTCCTACTATCTCTGTAAAAAAGTTAACCCAATTCTTCACTGTGAATTACTGATGGAGGTCCAGTAGATCAACATTTCAATTTCACATCAACAAACAACATCAGGAAGCTATGAACAATCTGGGCGTAACTGAGTCTCAGCATACCACCAACAGACACAAGGAACTTCAGAAAGACACCATCCAACCCTCAAATTAGGGCATACTGCCATGAATGCCCTCAAGATTGGGACAAAATACTGGAATTTCTTTGCCACATGGGATTTACCAAATGAGTCCACTTGGTTTTCGTCATTTTCACTTAGTTTGTGGCCATGAGGTGAGGGGAACCTCTGAAACTAAACAAAGAAAAGATGTTAGGCTTGAGGGATGAGCCATCACGTTAGATGATGTACCTGTGTTCCAGGAGTGGCTCATAGGAGCCAGCAAACTGGTTCAAAACTGCCTTAGAACATTTCAACCAACCTTGAAATATTAGATGGACAGCCCTGCGAAATTGCAAATGTTTTAACTGACTGAGATGTTAGTAATCCTTCCTTTACAGAGCGAACCCTGAAAGTGTGCCTCACTGGTACATACAATGTGGTCAAAAAGATTACAGAAGCACATTACCGAATAAACAACACAGATCATCGGCGAGTGGGGGGAAAGAACTGGCTGTATTGAAGTATTATCACCATTAGGAGAATAAAAAGCAGAGGTGCGGACAGTAGCATGGATGGTACAGGATGAAAGGATAGTGAGGATGAGGCAGAGGAAAGACCAGACAAATCCCAAATGAACACCTACTGTCTGGTTAGATATCATTGAATGTTTAGGGAGGTCATACAAGATGCGTTCGTTTTGAGAGGCAGTAAAACAAAAAGACCTAACAAAGTTAATCTCCAGCAACAGTGTAGGCTAATATTGTGATAAGTGTACAATCTACTAGTTATTGTGGAAAGGCCAATTGCTAAAAAAAAAGCATGTTGGATTCTCAATTAAAACAACAGATGGTGCTGCACTCGTGTACTCTGCATAGATCCAGCTGCAAACCTTTGCCTACACAGCATCTATACAAACATATGCAGGTTCATATCAGACATATGAATTAGAAGAAGGCCCCTTAGCCCTCCAAACGTTCTCCACCATTAATAAGATCAAGATCTGTGTTCCAAATTCCACATTCATATCTATATTGGATTCTCCTGCCTAATAAGAAACTATGCATCTCCACCTCCACCTTAAAAATATTCAATGGCTCCAACTCCATCACTTTCTGAAGGACATGGTGCATCCTTCTAAAACAACCAGATATTCCAGATGTGAATCTACTAAACCAGTGAACAGCCTTTACTACATTTATGTCCTTCGTTAAAACCAAAGCTGCACACAAATTTAAGATGCAGTCTCGCCAATGCTCTGTATAACTGAAGCATAATATCCTTACTTTTGTCCCTCTCTTAATAAAGGATAGTATTCCATGAGCCGCCTTAGTCACTTTCTATATCTTCATACTAGCTTTTTGATAGATATCATGGATCCAATTATTGCTAATGTGGCTTCATTCATAGTAATATGAACATGCATTATATCTTCTGTCTACCTACACAGGTAATTCTGTCATTCCATTTTTGTCACATTTTGCAAGACAACCTAAATCCATTCTAACCCCAAAAAGCTGCCTAATTCAACAAAGTCAAAGGTTCTAATTGCCTAAAATGCATTGAAATTTCTGTCATTGAAGCAATCTTTTCTCTTCAGCTTCTCAGTTTCTGCACACTGGTTTCATTTCAAATCATTTCAAAGCTTCACTCCCACGTGTACGTAGCAGCATGTCTCTCAACTTCCTCAAAAACACTGCTGGCTATCTATTTTACCTCTTGAAAGAGGAAAAATACATTGAACACACATGCAATACAAGATGTCATGAGACACAAGAGAAGGAAAAAAAGCAGAAACGTGAAATGGATTGACATGAAAGTAGGTAACACAATCAAAAATTATTAGTGCTGGAGGAGGCCATTTGGTCCATCATGCCAGCACTAACTCTATTATCTAGTGCTACTCTCCTGCCTTTCCCTCGATCCTCAAACACTTGCAGTTCTATCCAAAAAGAGCCAGAGAGAGAAAACTGTCAGCGTGCAAATAAAAATGAGGACTTAGCATTGAATGAAGGTAAAAGGCAGCTGGAAATGACTTGATTGTCAGGGTGATTCTAGTTTTGTGTCCATGTTTTGTATTATGAAACCACGCATCTTCGAATTAATAATATTTGGTCGCTCAATGTCACAGCGCCATCAAATCTTGAACAGAAACATTTTCAGGAAATTCCAAGTGCAAGTTGCAACAAACTTCGCTTTTCATCATCATCCCCTTTAGAGGAATTAGTCAGCCACCTAAAACAACCTTTGACCAACCAGACTTTCACTAAAAGCTACTCTATGCTGAAAAGCAGGAAGGTAAGCACGCACTTTTTAAACATTTCTTCTCAATGTTTTTAGCTTTCAAGCATATGTCTGACAATGACCATTTAAATGGCAGTTTTGCCCTTGGCCGAACATCACACACAAGAAAGACGTTCTGTAACTCTGTGCACTTACAGTCATCTCCTACTGGACCTGCTGAACACAGTGCTGGAGGGTCACGCTCCAAGTCCTGGTATTCCTGGTAACGAAAAAAAAACAAATTTAAACAGTGCAAGTTTCCTTGGGTGAAATTCTCACACACAGGTTCAGCAAAACGTTATGGATTCACGCTGAATGCAACAGTTGGGAAACAGAACAAGCTTCACAATAAGATAACAAGGTGCAGCGCTGGATGAACACAGCAGGCCAAGCAGCATCATAGGAGCAGAGAGGCTGACGTTTCGGGCCTAGACCCTTCATCAGAAAAGGGGGAGGGGAAGGGGGTTCTGAAATAAATAGGGAGAGAGTGGGAGGCGGATAGAAGAGGGATAGAGGAGAGGATAGGTGGGGAGGAAACAAACAGGTCGAAGAGGCGGGGATGGAGCCAGTAAAGGTGAGTGTAGGTAGGGAGTTAGGAAGGGGATAGGTCAGTCCAG